>NW_012026917.1:304930-322141 GCF_000956235.1 Wasmannia auropunctata
GAAAAAAATTTAGTTTATAACTATTTTATTCGACCCGCGAATAATATTCTTAACCTTTTACCTCTCGCTATTTGTAAATAAATACTTAATTGTAAATAAATACGCTAGAGAAGAAACTTTTATAAGAAGATGTTTGTAATTCAAGGGAATATTTTAAAGTATCTGCTACAAAATAAAAAACGAATCTCTAACATTGCTTCTCGAAAAGAAAGTTTCAAAAAAATGTTTCTTTACAATCACTTTTTAAATAAAATATATTTTAGTATTATACATAAATTTTGACGTGCAAGTATAAATATTATTTATTCTGAATGCGATGCTAAACAACATTTGATCCGCCGAGCTCTCGTATAAATCATGAGCATCCGGGCATCGGGTCATCGTCAAGTTGGTCGGTTAGCCATTTCTCGGCGTTCGATTCCCCGACTCCGAAGAACCTGGTCAAACGCGCAGAGAAATATGCGAGAACCTGACCTGAAGCAGTAGAGAGAGATCTCGGAGTATCTTGGCCGGGTCTCGCCGGTAGCTAGGCAACCCACCCCCGGGGCCCACCGTCTCCTCCTTCTCCTCATCTCTGCTCTCGCTCTCTACCCCTTGCCACCTTTTCCTCCACGAGACTGTGCTTCCTCTTCCTCCTCCACCTTCTTCTCCTCTACCTCCTCCTTCTCTTCCTCTCCTGCGACTACCTCCGCCACTACCACCTCGACCACCGACCCTCTTTCAAAATCCCCCTCCCCTCTCTGTGCTTTCTCGACCATCCATCCGCCACCCCCCAACGGCCGCGCACTCACCTCCTCCCTCACCGCGGGTGCGCGGGTTCCCCCAGTCGCTGCCGCAACGGCCACGCTGGGGTACCTCAGAACCCCAGGCTGCAACCTGCCAGGTTGCCCACCTCCGCGAGGTGCCAAGACTCGTGAGAACTCTCACGGAAAAATTCTAGTCGATCGCCGTAACTTGACGACGGCTATTCAGAGCGGGCATCCCTGGGGAAGATGAAATAGAAACGCGACATGATTTCTACATGAATACATTCTATATTGGCATAACGGAAGTCGCTATTCTTCTTTCTTTCAAGATAAAAATAAAAGCAGAATAAAAAGATTGATTTAAATTTTTTTAAGTTTATATTAAATTGATCGGTATGTAAAATAAATAAACCGTATATATCATGTAATGCGAGTTAACGCATAACTTCGTTTACTTCTTTGGATCATATAATGTAGAATAGGTAGAATATATTATCAATAAAAAATGACGTGTATTAATTATTTATATCTGTGAATAATAAGATTTCTCTTCTCGCATTCCGCCTAGTCCCTTTATCCATTTATATATTTGCGATTATCACGTTCAATTCAAATCCCTCGGAGGATCGTCGTGCACACCGAAACGCCTGCCGTTGAAAATCTTAACGGTTTCCTAGGCTCCATTTTGTTTTGCGGTTGGAATGCGCGGTGCGTGCATGAACGAGGCGGTTCTGCGCATCGTCTTGCGGTTGGTTTGTGGTTCTGGGGGTGGCTAGGCCCGATCATTGGCCGCGGGGGTGTCAGGGGTGGTTTTTGGGGGTGTGGTGGCACCTTGCGGTTTGCGGGCTGATCTGCCACCAGAAGGGGGCGGCCCTCTTATCGACCTTCCATTGGTTCTCCTTAGGATGGTGAGGAATTGACTTTAGAGTGAAGGATTCAATCAACATGCTGACTGATACCTTGTAGTCTCTGTGTATGATTTTCCTTTCATTATTGATGATAGGGAAAGAAAACCTATATGTAATTATTTTATAATTAAGATATAGTCACAGTATTCATAAAGTAACAAAGTATTTTTTATTTTCAATACGAAATGTCAAATAAAATAAATTCGAAATATTTGGAAAATATTCTATTTTTCCTTCACATAAGTTCTGGATGTTACAAGTATACTGGCGTATAGCAATCATAAATACGAAACTTTAATAATTCAATTGCCGCAATCTCTTACATGTTGTAGTATACAACGATTGGCGCAGTAATTTGCTCAGTGCGTATGCCGTAAGTCTAACATGAGCAAGTGGGTAGAAATTAAACGATCTTTTCAAATTCGTAGGCTTGTACATATTACTTGGCTCACTCAGCCAGCATTGAAACAACCCTCGCCTGGGGAAGCTACTCCCGACTACGTTTAATTACGCGTCCCTCCGTGAAGCGACGAAGGCTCCCTTTCATTAAGGCAATAATTTTAATAATTTTTATCTTTCTGTATAATCTGCCTAATTAAAATTACGCTTTGATCGCGCCGCAGTGTGCCCGCCCCTACTTAATACCGTTTCCCCGGCGGCATTTTGCGACTGCCGTCTTAATGTATGGTATCATTCCGAGAGTTCTCATCTTTTCCCCGTGATATCAAATCTTTTTTTTCTATGAAGTATTATACTTCGATTCAATATGTATTAACATAAACGTCGTGTAACAATTGCTTTTCGAGTGTAACGAATACTTCTTGGATTGTAAGGATTAAAAAAAAATAAAATTGGAAAGACGCGTAGTATCTTTCCGAAATGTTGCCAGAAGAAACCGTGGAAAGCAAAGAGAGCATCGTATCGAGCCGAGTATCTTTTAGAAGAGAGTACGAGGTTCACGTTATCAGTGCGTGTTCCTTTAACGCTTTTCGTTTCAGCCAACACTTTTGAAAACTTTCCAACCCGCTCGTCCTTTCTCATTCATCTTGCTTTTCTCAGCTCTTTTCGCTAGCTGGCCGTTCACGCAAAAAGATCCAAAGGGCTGGAGGTTGTTTAGGTAGATCCGGAAAAGTGGCGGGTGAGAGAGAAGGAGAGAAAGAGAGAGAGAGAGAGAAGGGGAAGGAGAAACGAGAAGGCGGAAGGAGGAAGGGGAAGGAAAGCGAGAGAAAGGGAAAGAAGATAGATCGACTCGCGGAGGAAAAGGAGGCACGTATTCAAATGTTGATGAAATTGACCAGACGCGCTTTGATCTGGCCTCTTCAAATATTCGCCAAGAGATTGGAGTGAACATCTGAGGAGAGAGCGAGAATTATCTTTAGCGGTTGGAAAAAGAGGAAATCCGACGGGCACGCTTCACTGCGCATACATCATCCGAATTATTCGCTCGTGATCACTGATTACTGCGCGCGCGAATTTTCACGTCGAGACAAAAAGAAACTTTTTAAAATAAAACATATATTTTAATTTAAAAAAATCAGGCGTTTCCACAAGTTAATGATTGGTACGTTCAAACTGACATTATGCAAATAGCGAATAAACGCTACTTTTTTTTTTAGTAAAATAAAGAAATTATGTGCGCGCGCGCGCACACATGCACAGAAATATAGCGCATATATATATAGATGCAAACGAAGTATTTTTCCTATGGTAATAAACGAGCCGTCGTTTTTCCGAGCAGCGAAAAGTCGCAGACTTTCTACAAGTTTGCACGTGTCGGTGTGTAGCATTTGTTCCTCGTTCGACCCCGAGCGGGCCCGCGCGCATTAGTGTGCTTTATGTGAGGAACGGCTGCCGCGAAACGAAGGTAGGGCATGCACCCTCCGTTGGATTTAATATTTAAAAGCGCATCTGAAATATGTCGATTCTGGCACCGTAAACACGAGGGTACCCTGCAACGGCTCGCCTCTTAGTCGCTCGGAGTGTCTCGCATGATTTATTCGTCGTGTTACTACCTGGACTGTGAGGTTTACCCGAGACGGAATTTGCATTCTCATGTACATCCTCGCTCAGTGAACTATTTAAACGGGCCGCTCTCGACGGCCTTTGAAATCATTTCGGAAGAGTTGCTGTAACTTATTCGGACTCAAAAATTTAATAATTTTCTTTTTTCTTAGTCAAAATTCTCAACAATTAGATTCTCAGTATTTTTCGATTATTTCAATTGCAAAAGTAATTTTTTAGGCGGTTCACAGCTACAAATGAAAGAATCGTTCCTTGCAAATTCTTACCGATAGCCAACGCTCATTAGATATCTCATCAAGGAGCTCTATCTAATTAGAAACTCATTCTACCGATATTACGGTCGCAAAGGGCACGTACCCAGAAATTCCACGGCAGACTGCGGGGTCCAATAAGAACTCCCTCATCTCCTTCGAAAGTTATGCGCAACGTTTGGCCTACCCTACAACACTGTAAATCCCCGCGTAATGTACACACATGAGTCGCGGCCCATCCCTAGGTGGCATCGTAGCCTTTGCAGCCCTCTCCCCACGGTGGCACCATCGACCCCCTTAAACGCGAATTTGATATTCGTAAATCTGCCGGCCGGTCTCCATAAATCAAAACTACCCTCCCTCGGTTTGGTCCGCGGAGAGAGAGAGAGAGAGAGAGATCCACGCGGGGGCGAGAGAGGAGTTGAGCAAAGTACCCTCTTGGTAGAGTCTGCAACATCCGCTCGACATCTTTCGTTCTCTTAAAAATTGATTTCTTGCGCACGCTTTGATGCCGCGCGGGAACCTGGAATTCTTTTAGGCAACTTAGCGTGCACTTTATTCGTCGATGAACTTGAGTCTCGTCATTTTAATATTTTAATCGTTAGAGCACCGGTGCTGCGATTAAGATATTTTTTTAATCTTCTCGTGTTTTCTGTAATTTTTAATATTGTTCGTATTGTTTTTCGTGATACATCTATAATTCTCACGATACATGAATGTATAACGGAACGTTGCTTTCATAATTTCCATCCGAAGCGTCACGCACGTCGATAGCAATACAAGTTATTAAATAACGCAGCGTTCAAGTTGAAGCGCGTCGTGAGAAGGGGTAAGCGTTGCTTCGGTAGACGGAGGAGAGGGGGAGGTTTTTCGACGAAATACCTCGCGCGATACCGCGCATTCTTGCCGTGGGAGTCACCGCCGCACCCTTAATTAAAAATCCAACGAACCCCCAAAAATGAGCCCCCGCGGTAGCACGCGCGAAAGAGAGATGCGCTCTGAGAGAAAGGGCTCTCTCTCTCTCTCTCTCTCTCTATTTCTTTCTCTCTCCGCGAAAGAGAGAAGGAGAAGGGAGAGGTGAGGAGAGGGAGTGTGCCAGAGGGCCCACGGTTAAGGGTGGGTAGGTTGTACGTCGAGGCAGACCGCATTCTTTCGTTTAATTCCCGCGAATTTATAGGAGCGAGAGACGACAAACCGTGCCGCAATACCCCGTTGCGCGGCCTTTTCCGTGTTCCTCCTCGTTGCAGACTCACCCTTAAAAAGTATTGCCATCCCACGTGGCCGTAATTGGATCCGATGCTGTCGTAGGAGGACCACGCGCCTTTATTGCCCCTCTCCCCTCGCCCTCACCTCCCTGCGTAGTTCTGCGTTTTAACAATATTTTATTTAAACTTTCAGTAGAGACGTATTACAGTAGTCGCGCGAGTGTGTTTATATAAAAACAAGAACTATTCGCGCGTGAACAATTGCGTTGTTATATATAAGAGATGAATCAATCGCACGTTCGTATACTCACACAATCGGACACATCGAGAAATCGGCGCGGCGTAGTGGTATTCGTCGGCGATGATGCTCGATAATCGAGAGAGAAATCTATACCGCGTGTCGCCGGCGTCGTTTAGTTTTGAGGGAAACCGAGACCGAGGCTCGTGAACGAGGGTAACCGAGCGAGGCGGCCTCCAAGGAGGGAGCCAGCTGAAATAATTAAACCGACGCAAGTTTTTACGACAAGGTGTTCATTACCGTGGGTAATTAAGACGCCCCTTAACTAGACCCGCTAACCACCCCCGGGGGTGGTAAACCAACTTCTCGGTCGGCACCGCGTGGGGGAAAACGTTACCGCCTTGGAGAAAGTGGAAAGTCGACTCCGGCGGCAGGAGACCTTGGCGGAGGAAAAGTTTTCCCGTTTTTATAAGCGGCCGGACTATTATCGGCGATTATGTTAACGTCGGCTTTCCTGCCATTGTCGAAACTATGGCGAATCGTTTTAATGAAATGTTTCTTCGTACATTTTTAATCTCTCCGTTGTCAAAGTGGTTGCTCTCTTTCGCCATTTAGCATGTATTTTTTTTCTCAATTTCAACGCTTAATCCAACCGAGTTGATACGAATATTACTTAGACTTAAATTTATGTTGTCTTTGGGAACCACGTTCACAAGTTTTCGCGAACGGTTGCGAGAACTGAATAGAGCCGCGCTGCTCTTTTGAAAGACAAGCAAGCCTCAAGTACGTCGAGTCGGGTATTAGCAAGGATCCAAATATCGGCTAAGTCCTTTCTAAGCTGTGCTCTGGCTAGGGAATTAGCTTGGCCCTGCGCCCGCATTAATAAGTGACCGTCCTGGGCAAACAGCGTCAGTGATCCCTTGATTTCAAGGCTAGCAGGATCTTCTACGTTAGTGCTAAACTTTGTAGGAGATCAATGCTCTTAAAACGTTTCGGCTTATTTCCTTTTCATCTGTCAGTTTATCCGCGCTGTGACATTCTTGTTTGATTAATGTTGATTATTGTTGAATGTACAGTTGAAAATATCTATCTGATTTATCGAAAATGTAAATGGGATATTCAACAAATACATACATGTTTTTTAAAATAATTTTTAACAATTAATAGCAATAATTTATAATAAGCATAACAATAATTTTTTTAACAATTTTTAATAATTTTCCTATTACCAATCGAAAATATCTAGTATATCGTAGATGGCTAATTTCCTGCGTGCTTTACATAGGCGAGACTTAATCGGGGAATCGATCCTAATCTTACCCGAGACACTGGAATACTTGTGGGCGAAGGTAAGGCAGTCAGGGTCAACAAATCTTCGACCGGCAAACCTCAGACAGATCTTGATATATATATCGAAAACAGCGGCATGTATCCAGACCTCGCAGACAGAGGATGGAGAGCGCGGGATAGTCGGGAGTCTGGCGGGGTGTAGGTGGGTAGTAGGTACGAGGTAGGACCGTGCGCTTGAGGGGGGCATAACTCATCCCCCGGAGCCCAGTGTCGGTGATGTACGGCGGTTGTGGGACAGTCTAGAGGATGAGGTCTATCGGTAGGAGACGATGGCGAGGGCGGATCAGCCCTTAATAAGGCAGAGTGCACGCGAGCCGAGTGCAAAAGAGAGCGGGCAGAGATGGGATCGACTGCTTTCCTAACTGCAAGCTTGAACGCGAGAATCTCGGAGTTGTTATTTGATCCCGAATTATTCGTGAAATAAACCACTCTTGAAATAAAAATAGGTGTTAGATAATTTATTTAGATTTTACGTCTCACAAATTGGACACATAGATTTGTATCGTAATTAAAAATCGTCATATCGTAATGTAGCAGTAAAGATATCTAATAGAAGTAAATCTGTAAAATAAAATGTATTATATTAAACAAAAAATTTTTTTGCGAATAAACTTTATTTTTTAATGTAATCAAACAAGATTTATGGTTACGAAATTAAATAAAATTCAACATAAATTTATTTTTTAATTAAATATACATATTAACATTATTATTACAGATATTGATAAAAGGCGGTAATAATTTGTTTGTGGTTAGCATATCAAATTTGTTGATTTCAAATACTTATTGCATGATGTCTGAAGAAATGAAGAATAATTTATTTCTATCAGCATATAAATTGTAAAAGTATGTAGATGCCTTATTGAATCGTTATCAAATATATTGATACGTACCGTTGAAAATGAAGCGGACTCTTAAAACAAAATACTCGGTGAATCATGAGCGCGAAACAAACCGGAGCGTAGATACACCTACCGATCGTCGTCGAAGAGGACGTAGGGGCAGGGGGGAGGTGTCCGTACACCGAAGCGTAGAACACAGAGGCACCGACCACCGCCGCCACCTCACGAAAGGGGAAATTCCATGTGGCAGAGTTATGGCCCTTGGAGGTGCCGCTGGAGAGCCTGTCTCCAGGCTGGCTCTCGAAGAGCCCTCCCTTTTTTTGCATCCGGCGCCCCGTGACAAAAAAAAAGAAGAAAGGGACAGAGGAGAAGAACGAGCCGAAGAAGAGGAGAGCGCCCGCACCATCGGCTTCTCCAGTCTCGTTTAAAAGTGATAAATGCGCAGTTGGGAATATGACTGAGAAAAATAACGCCGAGAGGGGTGGGGGAGGAGAGCGGGTTGCCGAAGGGGCTGAAGAGAAGCGGGACAGAGGGAGGGGATCGCCGATTGGGGCTCGAGAAATCGAAAAACTAATATCCGCCCCCGGAGGCCGTTTGTTTCGTATTGTTTCGGACGCCAGACTCCCAGGCGGTTGTCTTTGGCGTGATTGAGTATCGCCATTCTTCATGAATTTCGCGCTTTCTTTTTATCGCGTCTCGAGCTTGCCGATGACGACCGGTGTAACGAAGAGCAGGGGAGCGCGAAGGGAGCTGATTGAAGTGCTAACAACACGGTCGCAGTCTATACGCGAGAGATTTTCTGAAGTTTATGTCAATTTCTTATGCATGTATGCGCGATTATAATGATTAATTGTGATTTCGAAAAGATAAACTCGATGAATACGGCAATCTATTATTTACCGTATGCGATAGAATTAATATCCATGTAGTAGATAATCTGTGAATTATTCTGACAAACATAAGGGATGCTGAAGTTTGGCCCTTCCTACTTAGTTGGTCAACAAACTCAAGGGCACTGCGCTTTAAGGGAGGTTAATACGAATACCCCGAAGGGTGTAAATACGGGACCGTCCAATATCTCTAGCTCTCGTAAACCCCGCCATCCTTAATTATCGTACACCGAGAGATGAGCCACAATGAAGCCGATTAGGAGGTTTAATATGCGAACAATATAATATCCCCGTCAGTTTTCCGGAAATGTCGGTTAAACGGTGAGAAAAATTTAGGAGAAATGTATGTCGTGTTTTGCTTAAAATTGGCGCAATACATTTCGAGGAGAGACAGCGCAAAGCAGCGGCGCGGTGCACTAGCGCTAGGGGCAGTTTGTTCTGCAGGGCAGGTAATGACCATTTAAATGCATGGAATTAATGTAATGTGGAGGAAATGTTCTCGTCGCGTCTACAGAAGCGGCCGCCATGGCCGAATAAAATTCGCGGCGTTGTACCCACGTGCCTCGTTTCGCCCCCTCCGCTCCGCCCGGCCCGTTCCGATTCGACTAACTAGAAAGTCATTCCAGATTTCAACCGCGAGAGCTTAACCGAAAAAAAATAACCTCGCAACCGTCCAATCGACACTTTCGCAGATTTTTCCCGATCGATGAATCCGCAAAGCAAATTTGTTATTATATTTTATGGTGCGATGCGGTTATTTGTTTAAGCGACGAGACAAAAATCCATCTTTTATTTTCGTTGAAAGCGAGCGTTATTCGGATTTCTCTGAATCACGGAAAAGCTCCTTTTCCTATTATTCGCCAATCTTCTCTCCGCTTCTTGACGGTGTGACTTTTTAATTCGACGGATTTTTCCGGCTTGATTGGCCGGGCCTCGCCGCAATCGCGTGGGGTTGCGCGAAATGAAACGACGGCCGGCGCGCGTCTGCGTAACCGAATTTAGCGATTTTTAATTCCCAGGATCGGGCGCTTGGAGCCAATACAAGGGGCGGCCCACCCTAAATCGCTAATAAGGCTTCGCAAGCCTCCGTACATCCCGCCGACAGGGATTTTCCTACTCGGTTCTCATCCCGAATGCTGCACACGGCCGTCCGATTAATCCGGACGAATCACGATAAGAATTATCGCGGGAAGAGCGAATTTTTGGCAACTCAATTTCGAAACGCTTCCTTTCTCGTCGATGATATGTCGAGAAAAATTTTTTAAGAGACGCGAGACACGAACTTAAGATTAGTTTTCACAAAATTACATAAAAATTTTTATTTCTTTTTTTTTTTAATTTTGTTTGCGATTTTTAGTAATTATTGAAATTTTGTCGCTTTTGTGCGCCAATTTGAAACAAATCTCCGCTGTATAAATGTTCGGAGAAAATTGGTTTACATCAGCCGTAATTCGCAGCCGCAGCAGCTCGACGCAATTAATTTTCTTGCTGCAGCTGCATCCGTAGACTTTCTACGCTTTAGATACGTTCTTGCTGGAAGAAACAATCTGCTTACTCGGTAGTCGAGTTTCTCGCATGCACATCGCTCGCCGATCGATCCCGTTCCTAATTTATACCGCGCAAAATATTGCTTCCAGCTGTCAATTGATTAAATTATGCAATGTGACGTAATTACAGCAAGCGCAAACATGTGTCTTTGTTACAGAGAAGGTCCTCGTTCCGTTTTACATACGAGAAATTACTGTAAGTTATTTTTAAAGTTAATAATTACAAAATTACGGATGTAATTGTGTAGTTGATTTCTTTTCCTACATTTTTGTTTTCTTATGGCAAAGTAATCGACTTGTGCAGATTATTTAATGTTTGGCTTTTTCGAAAGATCTGAGAACCGCTGGGTATTGATGCTCGATCAGGCAGCCCCTGGAGGTTTAATTAAATACAACCCCCACTCCCACGTGGCTCGGCTTCTACCGCCTGTAAAACGAGCAATATTTTTCACGAAAACCGCCTCAACGGATGAGCTCATATCTGGCCTCAGTGTCAGAAGTCAGACACGATGAATATCGTTAAACGTTAAAAAATATTTTAATCACAAAATGTCGTGAAATATTTTGTATTCTAATATTTGAATTACGCTTCTTCTTTCCACAGCTTTCTCTCTCTCTCTCTCTCTCGTTTTCGTGTCTTTCGCACATCTAAATTTAATTATTTATAGTTATAGATGACCATTAATTAACTGGTTCTTCAATATTGAATAATCAGATAACAATCGGTTATCTCCGTTTATTTTTAAGCTGACTGCCAGGCGTTTATCATTCGCAAGTACAGCGACGCGGCCACTATATATATACGTATATATATGGAGGAAAGGGCGTTATCCTACATTAGGTTGATCGCGTCAGCGTACGATCCTATCGTACCGATCGGCGCGTGACGTTGGCAGTAATGCTGCTGGGGATATGACAGGCGCGCATGGCACGGGGTGTTGCAACACCCCCCGCGTCAAGAATTCATGCAGGCCCGATGGGGGACCATAATTAACCGAATACCGATACTCACCCGCTTACCCGACTCCATCTGCGACATACGCGACGCATATATAGCCACCAGCGCGTAATTCTACGCACACCTGTCCGTGCGACAGCATATTATGTGTCGCACGCATTTTCCATAAAAAAAGCTCGATGCTTTTGCAAAGCTTTCATTCAGCCATAGTTTGACATATTATTTGACGCGATAACGGAAGAATATTTGCAAATGAATAAGATGTACCTATAGAAGTTTGGTGAATAAACGATCTTGTTAAATTGTTTATAAATATATAAACATAAAAGTTGCGACGAATATCTTTTTATGTTGGATACATAGATTAAACATGTATTTGTTCCAAATTGTTGTCAAATCAGCTTACAATTTTGTTATTGTCTACCGTTAACAATACAATCTTGTAGAGCAGGTTCTACAAAAGTGTTTTAAATTACGATCTTCGTTTCTGCGTGTGTACCTCGTCGGAATTAATTAGACGTGGAAAATCGTGAATGAGTAGAAGCGGTAACGCCGCCGCCTCGAGGCTTCTTTCGGTCAGCGACTACGGCTACGGAATGGGCAAGAGAAGAAGAAAATCGGACGTGGAAGACCGATTAAAAATTCCGTCTATCCGGTACTACCGCGGCGCGGCGCGGCGGCGGCAGTCGACGCACTCTTATCTACGTCCGTCGGTGTAACATCTGCGCCGTCTGTGCAAAAAGGAGGCGACGAAGCGAGGAAGGAGGAAGACCTTGCCGGAGTGTCTCTCCGTCGTGCTCTCCTTGCCCACGGTTGCGAAGGAGCGAGGCTCGGCGTCTCTCTCCTCCCCCTTCCCCCCCTCCTCACCCCACGTACGAAACCCCGCTTTTCCTGTGTCGTCTCTACCCCCGCTGAGGCAAGCATACCCCGCTAACCCCTCGCCACCCACTCGGAGAGAGAGAGAACCCCCGCCCCTTTACGGGTCTGCTGGCGGTGGCGGCGGTGTCGTATCTTGGCCTCCGTGGCGCGCCGCTCTATCGACGTACAGCCACCCTCGGCTCACCTCCTCACCTTCTCCACTCCGTTTCCTATTCTCTCTCTTTCCGACTTGGCCTCACGCTACCGCGGTCCTCCTCCCGCCGTCGCTCTCGCGCTCCCCGTCCTTTTCCCTCCTGGACGTGCTTCCCGTTGCGTCCGTCTATCCGGATTTCTCTCCGACACATTCGCCTCACCGACCTCCGTAACTCGCGATTGCCGAGATAGCGAGAATATAGATGCAGTCGGAGGCGCGCTGCCTCGGCTCCCTGCCTGCCTCCTGCGAGGCCTATGAACGCGCGGGATCAACGCGTTATTGAGACGTCTGTCGGCGAATTAGGATCTTCCGTGTCTTATCATTTCACTGGTATTAGACGCAGATTAGGCCGACTACAGCAGATCTAACAATTCATTTCGAAACGAAAGTCTTGCGAGGAATAATGATCTATTAATCCGATCTGCGAAACGAGTCTTTTCTCGAATATATTATGAGAGTGAAACAGGAGGGATTAAATTTATCGCGAATTAGAAATTCATATGTCATCAATATATGTAATTTGTTACTTTAATATTGTACAGTCTGCAGTGTCATTAACGTTCGTAATTATAGCTTATATTTCATTCCTGGTATTTAAATTTATCTAGTATTACCCAGTGAAATAATAAACTATTTATCTAGTTTTATTAGGAATAAACTATGGAGAATAAGTAATATTTACCATATTAACAATAGAAAACTGGATCAGCATCCAAACTAATATTGATATTTGTGAAACATTTATATCTTCAAATGCGCGCGTAACGCTGGCGATTAAGTTGGCGGCGCGACGTTTCGTCGAAGTGAGAAACGCGGATCCGCAAAATACTGAAAGATCAGGCTGGTCAGGCGGTACTCGCGGTGTACTTGGGGAATACGCGTGGCCCTAAATCAGGGTTGATATCCTCGAAACAATTCGACCCTCCGAGGATGGTGTCCGGCAGCAGGCACTGGCCCGGGCGGGTAGCACGGAAGAAGATTTAATTAAGCCGGGACCGATTTATCTCTCTGACAGCTAACCCCGTCCTTTCTAGACCCCCCCTCCCCTCTCCGCCACCCTCCTCTTTCTCTCCTCCTTCGGATTTTCGGTCCCTCAAACCTCGCGACACTAGATTCTAGACTCGCTGAAAGGGCAAAACCCTTTTGCGTACAAACTACAGACTATATATGTAGATGTCCCATCCATCCATTTTCTATCGATATCACACAGTCTCGAAACGATCTCTAAATTGAATCTAATCGATCCTTGTTGATTTTATAATCATTAACGTAAAAATGACACAAACGAGCTCTGATAAAATTAACAATCCTTATTATAAGAGCTTCGCTTTTTTAAAAATCTTTTCGCGGTTATTGTTTGTAATCTGAAAATTAAAGTGTACTTGAAAATTAAGATATATTTATATTTTCTGTAAATGTGAAAAATGCAATTTATTGAAATTGCAAGGGTAAGGCAAGAACGCAATAGCGGGGAGGGGGGGGGTGAATGCACTTTGCTCCGAATTATCGGCGAGCCTTTCGCGCCAACCGATGGATGCACTTTGTAACGAGATAAAGACGCGACTCGAGAAAAGAAAGGTGAACGTACTTTGTTGACGACGATCGATGATCTCTACTTGCTGTTAGCTGCACGTATGGTCCTCCGGCTCTCACCTCTCGGGATCTTCCTCTTTCTCTTCTCCTTTCTCTCTCTCTCTCTCTCTCTCTCTCTCTCTCTCCCTCTCTCGAGGGACTGGTGGCACCCTCCTGCAATTATTAATTAACGCTCCCCTCTCAAGGCATTAACGCGGCTAAGAGCAACCCCTCTTACGTCTCCGCCAACCCGTACAACCTCCTCCAACCCCTTGCCACTGACTCAAAGCACCATGAAGTAACGATACACCTTGGCTAGGGAGACGACTCGACGTAGAAGGAAGGAGGAAGTCGGAGGAGGTCCGACCTGGCGACCTCATCGACTTTGCTCCACAAAGAGAAAGGCCCTTGTTATGGGGTGAGCGTTCGGATACGCACGGCGTGAAAACGACGTTCAATGGAAAAGGGTTAACTCGTTCGCGGGGAAGGCCGACATATATTTTCCCATCTTCGTTCGCTCGCCTCTTCCCTTTTTAGCGCACGCAATGCGGACAATTCATCTCTAAGTTGTGCGTACGCGTGTACTTATTTACCGTCATTAGATACATGCACACAATTGAAAGAAATTAAAAAGTTAATTTTGTCTTTAAGAGAATGGTATTACAAATATTAAATAATAAATAAACGTGCTAGGAATCTAATGAATAAACAATCGTGCGACTCTCGGATTAACCCGATAATTGTTTTTTTTTTCACAAAATGGCACGATCCGTAACATAAATCCAGCCTGCGCTCATAAGTATCAGTTCGTTACCGCGGTTTGGTAGTCCAGGAAGGAGACCGTGGTGAGCGGACAAAAGGCGCGTGAATCCAGCATAACGCGAATCCTGCGACAGAGGACAAGATCCTCGACGTGCGCACACGGAGCCGGAGGGTTCTGGTGGTCCGCGCGAAGCGGGATAAGGATTTATAGTTTAATATCTCGGGCGGCCGGGTCGTCGTCACATTTTCAACCCCCGGGAGAAACTATACACACGAACCAACGCCGCCATCCGCCACTGCCCCCCCCCCTCCCCTCCGCCTTCTTCTCTCTCGACCCTTCCCCCCTTTCACGCCGTTGCTCCATCCGCGGAGATCGTCCTAGGTTTCGCCGTAAGCACGATTTTCGCTTTTGTGTCTCTCCGCTAGTTCGATGCGGGAAAGGGGAGAGGGGGGGGGCGACAGGAGATCGCCGGGCAAGGATTCCAAGGAAGATTTGTTTCGGTTTGATGGGGCCGTTTAGACGTGTAGATGCGCTCGTTAGATTGGAAATGCGTGCCCGGGATCGATGTTAAACCCCGTGTAAGAGAAAACGGGAACGCATGGACGGAAGGCGGGGTGAGAGGGGGGGAGGGAGAGGCGGATAAGGGCGAATGGATAAAAAAGGAGGGTGGTAGCGGTTTATTGGAAACCCGGAGCTATAAAGCTTGCGCGCTAGATCGTACAACTGCAAGACGCGTAGAGCGCTCTCGCGGAATTGTCTAAAAAATTTACTTCTCTCTTAACAGCGGCAAATTCATTAAGACGTTTTATATAACGTCTCCCATTCGACTCTTTCCTTTTTCGGATGTCGTACGTTTGACTGTCGTAGTACTAGGTTGGTCGGAAAACCTTTTCGTATTTTATGCAATAAGGGCAAGTCAAAACTTTTGCAACTTTTTGATCAACCTGTTATTATCCATAATTTCGCAGTATCGTTGTAATTAATTGTTTTGTGCGACGGACACTTTAAAACGTTTCAAATAAATAACAAATCTGAAATTGAAGCAATACCGTTGCGGGAATTGTTGCAACGGTTGAAACGAAAGGACATCCCGCATTTCCTTCTGGACCTTTTTTGGCTTAAATCTACGGCGCCATGTACCCTTTCGCTCCTTCTCTCTTCATTGGCCAAATCTCTCGCAGCACACGCACGTCATTAGAGCATGCTCGGACTATCGATACCTAGCCTATGCCGGACGCTAGTGCGTGGATCGTGTTAAGCGAATAAAAAGCCTATTGCTCTCTCATATAACGACAATGATATAGTGGTGTCTGATAGCCGGCAGATAATTGAACGTAGTTTTTCCCCTGGGTTGTCGAATAACAAATTATCTAGTGGAAAAAGATAAATTTACAATTCTTTCGCAATTAGTGCTTGAAACACATCTTTAATGCCGCTCTTAATTTTATAAATATGCCGAGTTGATATTGTATTATATATTTGTGCCGTTTTATTTACTAAATGCTTTATAAATGAAATGTTTATTATAACAAAGGTATACTATGCAAAATCTTGTAAACATAACATTATTTAAGTTATGTTTACAAGATTTTATATATTATATATACATAAGTTTATAATAGGTATATAATATTCGTTATTACAATACAATATCAATATATTAATGTTAAAAAGCATTACTCGATGTGTGGTTTTTTTAATGCTTAAATATTTTCTATAGCTTACTGATAGAACTTTTCGGATAGAATTAAGATATGGAGAGAGAAATTCCTCATGATTCTGTGCCGAAATAAAGCTTTCGATACGCGTAAGTCTCTTTGCTGCCGTTTTCCACCCTTCGTGCGCAGGGTTGAAACATTTAGACGCCGGATGCGAGACGCCTGCCGGTGGCATGAACCCGCCGGAAGTTCCTAAGACTCGCGAGAGTGCTGCAGATCGCTGGGTACGAGCTTTGGTAGGGTGGCCACCTACGGATATTAAAGGAAATGGCGGTATGATTAGTCGAATACGTGCGCTGGTTTCGTTTTAAGCAAGCACGTATTCGAAGCTTCCGATTGGTTTTGATATGAGATTTGTGCTATTAGAGATCGATATATCTACTTCTACATATGAACGTTTCTACTTATCGTAATATTCCATGAATGCAATATCAATGCAATTAACCAATCCAATTGTCCCGATGCATTTTGTGCTTATAAATTTTGTACAATTGAACGAAAACTTTGTTTAAATATTATGTCCAATGTCGTAACGCTTGCGAGTAGATACGGAAGGAGACAGTATGGCTGAATGACCGAAAAATCGGCGACATCGTAATTCTGGACATTGTCGGGACCGCAAATGACCAACCAGCTGCGTAACTGCTTGGGTCCTCGTGTTTTTGGGGGTTGTTTGCTTGATTTAGGGGCTAAAGACCGCGTATCCCGTCACGCGGATAACCCTTTCACGCGCACATCAATATATCTCATTATGCTCACCAAAGGTGCGTCTTCTAATCGGTTCAAATTAATTTTTTAACATTTTACGTTTAATTTCGCTAATCAAAATTATTGAAACTTCTAAAATATTCTCGAAATTGATACTAACGTATGTCGTGATAAAGACGTATGTTCGTGTGTTTATTGCTATCTATATTCCAGAATTATTTTTAATCGGCTGAAGATTTTATGAATCTTTGTACGAGAATTTATGCTCGTTGGTGAATCATAAAATACAACGATCAGATATTCCTGGTCAAAACGGTCTGAAAATCAAGATGTTACAAACGCAATTAAAGTCCGAGTTCTCCAGAGTCCAGAGAGAGAGAGAGAGAGCGAGCGCGCGCGCGCGCGCGCGCGCGAGGGAGAG
>NW_012026917.1:322161-333282 GCF_000956235.1 Wasmannia auropunctata
ACGTAGACGAGAGAGAGAGAGAGAGAGAGAGAGAGAGAGAGAGAGAGAGACCAGCCAGCCGGTTCGTCGTACAAACATCCTGGTTATTTACATACGGGCGCATCTCTCTCTTCCGCGCCCTGGTGTTCTCCTGGTTTGTCTTATAATATTAATAAGGGTAGTTTCCGCCCTGGCGTGCCGCGGAATAGGGGCGGGGGAGGGTCTGGCAAGAGCTATGCTCGCAATGTCCGGCAAGGGTGGTATGTTGTAGATAGTCCTCGACGCAGCCCCCTGAGGGATGAAGTCTGGACCTTGTTAGAACGAGAATGCTAATTTATTAGGGAGCGTTGGTGGAATGGGAATACCAACTGGAGTCCGCGATTTCACAATTTTTCGTCGCGTGCGATTACCTCAATTATAACCCAGGTTTTGACAGTTTTTTTTTTTTACATATTTAGCGTAATCGATAAAGATTGTGATAAGGATTGTCAGAATAAATATCGAATATTAATGATGCATAACGACAGTTTTATTGATAAGAAATAAAGTATAGAATAAAATAAAATGTTGTGGAGAAAAAAAGTCTAAGAAATCTTAACTAACAATATATTGCACGTTGAAAAAAGATTGAAGTTGAAAAGATTGACGTTGAAGAAAGACGTTGAAAGTAAAATTAATGTAAATGTTACAAAATATTATCACGAGTATCAGAGAAATATTACAACACACGCGCTACCTTTTTCGAGATTCATGTAACAGTAATGCGAAAATCTACAAGGTTTGAGGAAAAGTGAAATCCGTGATCAATGCCGATGGGGATAGATATCAGAAGTTATACTTTTAATAAAGAGATTCCTGAGTATCTCTACCGAGAGAGCGGGCGATATTCACTACCATCAGCAGCCTCGGTATTGCCGACACACCAATGTGCTGGTCGGATAGCGTCGACCGGCGGGGATACGGGGGGGGGTGGTTGGATGCGCGAGCGCCACACGTGTCTTGAGGGTGGTAATTACGCGGCATCTGCAGCCAGCCCACACTACCCTGCGTCCGCCACCTCCGCCTCCACCTCCGACTTGCCCCACAGCCTTAGATGGGATCGGAGGGGGAGGGGGAGGTGGGGGGGATTAGTACGAAGGGGGAGGGAGGAGGGTTAGGGATGAGGCAAAGGGGTGTCGAGGGATGGGTGGCCACAGTATTGATTTTGTCCAAGACAGCCGACGCCGCCGCCGCCGACGCCGCGGCCAACCAGACCCACCTCTGGTGGTACCCACTCGGCTACAACACCGACCCCCACCCCACATTCCACCCCGACTCGTCTCTTACTCCTTCTCCTTCGAGCACCGTCACTCAGCCCCTCGCCCCTCTCGTCTTCTCGCGTGTTCTCTCTCTCTCTCTCTCTCGCTCTCACTCGCACCCTCTTTCTCTCTCCTTCTCTCTTCCTATCCCTTTTCCACTTTGTCTCTCTTCGAATCTACGCTATCCTCTCGCCGTTCATGTTCGCAGCGGGCGCAAGATAAGATGCCTCGCAAGCCCCGTGTCTGTGGAACACTCGCTTCGTCGGCCCGCTTTATCGACATCTACATACAGGATCAAACGAATCGTCCACTCTATTGTGGATCGTGTTCCAATGACGAAAACTAAACTCGTAATTTTATAACGCATGAGTTTATATAAGCAGAAAATATCGCTTAATTTCAATTTGTCTTAATCATTAGCAGTACTATTGATTCGATAATTTTGTAAAACAAACATGATGCGTAATCAAATCTCGATTGTAATTCCTAATAATCTAAGTTAGTTGAGAGAATTTCCAATAGATACTTTCTTATCATTTGACGAGCTTCTAACGGGAATCGCTTTCGTATCGAGCGTAGCCAGGAGTTCAAAGTGGAGGCTGTCTTTAGGATTCAAGGCCCCACATCCTTGGCCCAAGTAACGATAGTTGAGAAACTTGACGATGCCTGGGCGACGGGACAGCGTGAGAGCCGCGGCATCTGGCCGGTAGTTAAAATGCATGTAGTCCTCCGAGAGAGTCCCGTATTCAAATACAGGATCAGTCCTTCTTCGACCTTACCCCGGTAACTGATCCCGATCCCGATCTCGATCCTCTCCCGCCGGCTGCTTGCCGGGAGAGTAGAAGAAGAACTTTTCGTCTTGTCTCGCGTTAGGGGGCGAAGGGGGATGGAAAGGGCCTCGAGAATTTGCGACGTGCCCCGCGCGACTTGGATTTTCCCACACGAATTTCTGGCCGACAGTTCGCGAGAAGACCAAGACGGAATGACCGGGCGATCAATCTCTCTCAGGGTAATCTATATATTCTCTATTCTCCGCTGGATTCTCCGTTCGCGTCGCGTGATAAAAGTGCACGTTCCTTCGCGTCGCCGCAGCGCGAGATTAGCACATTGAAACAGTTGTTGCGACGGGGAATCGAAAATGTGGATATCTTTCAGATAGGGAGGGGGGGGGGCAGGAAACGAACGAAAGCGTCGAAGGCTGTTTCGCCGGGACGTTTTTATCGCCAATTCTGACTTTATCCCATCCGGCACAGCCATCCCCGCTTCTTACCATTCGATATTGTATTCATAGCCGGGTGCTAAGAGACAGAGATATCGGAGTGATTCACGGCCGTGGAGCCGACGGAATTCATATTAGGAGAAAAATATTCCCTGGTCGATTCACTGGTGATCGTCCCCTTCTGGGGTAAGCTAACCGACTGGACATCCAGTAAGCTGGTCATTTGCGTGTTTTTTTCAAACATATCGAGTTTAGTTGATTTGCAAAAGATTTTTTTTATGATTCTCAATGGCTGTACATATCACCTTTAAGCAATTGCGTCAAATTGTGTGTATTCTAAGATTTTATTCGTAAAAATTTGTAGAATTTTTATTGCTTGTAACACAAAATCGGTATTTCGACGATAAAAAAGAATTTCTCTTATAAATCATTCGAATCTGTAAATGAGAGAAACGGTAAGATACAATTATAAACGGATAAAACTCAAATGCTCCGACATTTGATCGGTCGGAATTTCTCGTTTTCCGAAATCGTCTCGCGAATTCTCGAAACGTTGGTCGCGCTCGACTAATGCGCTCGCCAAATAAGCTAAACATAGGTTCCGGTCCAGTCTTGTGTCGTATCGAGAGAGTTGTTACGTGGCAGTTCGCAAAGAGCAAAGAGGATCACGGGGTCGAACAAAAGAGCGAGAGCCTGGCGCAGGCCGCTTCGTGGGACCCTCGCATGTATCCAGCTTAGCCGCGACCGCAGTTTAAGGAGCTTTGGCTTTTGTTTAATCCCGAGTGAGTAAAAACGAAAGGAAGCGATCCGGCCCGGCCGCTCGGTGCCGCAGTCACTCCTGGGTCTCATTCGCGAGGAAATCCCCGCTATTCGCTGACGCGAGGGCAGTGGGATCAAGCCGGAAGCTGACGGCGTCAGCGGCGGTCGAGGAAGAGTTTCTCGAAACTTTGAACCCGTATCGAGCTGACAAGCGTCCGATGATCTTCACTTTTATTGCCGCGTGTACTTGGTGATACCGAAAAACGTCTCGCGTATGAAAGCTTTTCGTTTGTTTAAAAACGCGGCGGATTTCTTTACGCGCAATCTCAGATACGGCTCGTCGTAGCACGCGAGATAATATCAATTGTAATGGTACTTATAAGAGAAAGAAATAATAGTAAAAATTATAGCGTGCATAAGATTTTAATTCAAATTATATGTTTAGAAATTATTTTAATTTAAATTAACTGTCTCATAAGTCTCATTATATTTTTGCTTTATTTAAAAGTTGAAATGTTACTATCCATTTTAAAGTTAAATTTGCGATCAGTTTATGGGCAATTGTTTGACGAGCGGCACTAGTGTAAACGTGATTTTTTTTAGCTGAACAGAATCAGCGCGAAAAATTACTCGACCAAGGGTAAGCCGAAAGTTGATTAATCGCGACCGAGTCAAAATGCTCGACGGTGGGAGGAGAGGGGGAGATGCGAGCTTTACTCGACTCTGCCGCGAAATGACGGTTTGCATCGTGTTTTCTCCTCAATTACGTCAATCCACTCACGACCCCCGCGTAACGGAGCGACTACTCGAATCGAAGCCCTCCGCTTTGGTCCTTAATCGGTCAAGTGATCGTAGACCCCACCCGATGACCGAAGTCCATGCTAGTCGCGGTAGGAAGAAGGGGGATACAAGCGAGAGAAGTCCGAGCGAGCGCAAGGAAAGACACAGAGAGAGAAGTAGAGGTAGAGGGGCGGGGGAGAGAGAGAGAGAGAAGCCAGGAGAAATGGCTAATTCCGGATATTTATGTGGGGGGTAAAGTAGGGGTTGTTACGGGCCTTGAGATCGCCACTATAACCCTGGAGAGCCAGAAGCGACCAACTGACCAGAAAATTAACCCTGCCGTCGATCCAATGGAGCTAGACCATGAGAAGCGGCCAAATCCTTGGTAACTTTTCGCATAAAGTACTTTCGATCTTTCTCCATTTTATATCGAACCTCTTTAAATTAGCCTCTAGTGATACAGGAAATCTGATCTCGATTGTCGCCAAGCTGACAAGCTTTCTGATCGGCGATCTGTTTGATGAAACAGCAGTTGTATTCCCGTAAAAATTAATCGCGTTCGTCCGTTCAAATAGGAGCAAAATAATCGTCACGTGTTAACACGCAATGAGAATTATATTGTATATGAGAATTATATTGCCAAAAAAAGAGAGATGTCTTACTTTATTAATCACGGTCGCGCACCGTCGGGCACTACGGGAGCCACGCACCAACACAGTCGCGTCTCTGCCAGCATCCCCCAATAAAAGTCAACAAAAGACTAACGATTCATCCGGCTAATGGAAAAGTCCGAAAACAGAAGCATGCCCGCGCCAACTTGCCTCGGATATCCCCGCGCCGCTACCGCTCATAATTAAGCAGACTTTTAGCAGATTACATGTTCGCGATTTCGCACACGCGCTGGTCCATTCCGCGCGCTGTCGCGACAAATCGTCAAGGATTCTTCTTCGGACGCGCCGCGTGCTTAGAAGAAGCGCAAGATTACGACTGTTTTCGAGCACCTCCCTTCCTCTTCTCTTTCTCCGGGGACTTTAGATCTCTAACGTCTCAAGAGCATTGGGAAAATTTACGCATTTTCCGCTTCCGCGTTGTTGCTTGCGTCTCACGCAACGTCGTTATTTCACGAAACGTTGAGCGACGCCGGGAGCACTTGAGAACATTTCCGTTCTATTGTAAGCGTGACAGAAAAACACACGCAAAAAAACAAACATGCGATACGTCTTCGTCAGTTTGGTAGAACCCTTTCGCGCCGAGATATTCGTCAAGCGCAGCGTCTCCTTTTTCGCCAAATGATTTCGCGAAGTCTGGATTAGGTGAGCTTAATCTGTTCGACGACTAAGTAAGAAGGGAACTAGGGCTGAGTGAAAAAAATCCTTTGCACCCTCTTAATCTGTCCTCGAGTTTCTTCCTAAGGCGGGTGTCGTAAGCTTCTTGTCGGCATATTGCGCGACGATTCGCGGCTATAAAAACTTCACGGAAGGCGGCGGCGAGCGGGAGAAGAAAACGGTGACGCGCGAGGGAGAGCGAGAGAAGCGAAAGGGGTTGTCGGCTTGCCCGAGTGACAAATGGTTCGGAATAATACCACCCAGCCGAACGCCCGGCACCCAACATCCAACATCCGGCGCTGGTTCCCCGTCAGCCACGGAACTCGGAGGCACCATCTCTGGTCCCCCGAGGGGATTCCCGTGACAATATCGTTAAATGCTCGTCTTTGTTTTCGTTTCGAGCCCGGTTCGGTAGGAGCTGCAAGGTCGGCGCTGATCGTCCTCTATACGCTTCGTAATATTTTCTCTTTGATTCGTAGCGAACTAAATCTTTACTCGATTGAGAATATCGATATTTAGAAAATTAAGATTTATAATTGCTCTTTAGAGAATAAGCGATATGTATGTGCGTGCGTGCAAAAATTGATGATTGATAAAAAAATCTTGATGCTGCTTGATTAAATTTATTATCAATTTTTGCTCGAGTTTCTCATATAATCAACTCATATTAGACATTCTGTACGTAAGTTCCTTTTTCTTTTCTTAATTTTGCTGGTCATTCACATGGAAAAGCGGATCCGTGAGTCAAATCTATCTGATCCAGATCTAGATCCAGATCCAATGAGTTAGGGGTAAGAAGAGGGTTTGGCAATCGGGAGGACACAAAGCTACTTTAAATAAAAGAGCGCTCCATCCATTGAACCTATTGTCAACCTTTGACATTGACTGAACGAACGGCAGGTTCGTCGAATCCATCATCTCCATAGAAAACCTTAATTATTTTTTGATGAAAGAAATCCCCTTTCCGCCGTGGCTTGCTCTTTTTCCTCCCGCGTCTTTCGTCATTGTCGTTCTTTTTTTACGAAGTCTCCAATGTCCAAGATGTTCCCGGTGATCTTAAGAATTTCGGAAAGAGGTCAGACTTAAATTCTGCCCAACTTTCGCCGTCCATGTGATTACCTTCACTAAAATTCAATCTGATTTACGATTTTCAAGTTATAATTTTCATAAAAACTTTTAATTGAAATTTAAATAGAACAAAAAGATAGGAGCCCGAACGAATAATTTGATGAAAATAAACAAAGGAGAGTTGGTGAACCAAATTAGTATTTGTGCTAATAATATATTTAAAAAAGATAGTAAATAAATTTAATTGATATTTGTTTTTTTTTTTAGTATAATAAATTTAAACGTTGATCGTGCTTAAAATGGTACGCAACGGACGAGACGATAAAGCCTATATGAAAGAGCGCTTCTTTCCGGTGGCATTCAAATGTGGCCTTTTCTAACCATGCACCCCATGTCTCACCCGTCTTTCCCCGCGAGTGCGCCACGAACTCTGTTTCACCCCGCGTCGAATCTCGAGAAGCCACGAGCAAGGTCGCCAAACAAATGACGCTTGAAACAAACGAAAGACGACAACGGCGGCGGCGTTTGTCTTTTGTCCGTGCTGGCACGCACGGAATTCAACCACCCTCCGGTCGCCCGCCTATCACGGGGGAGGCAACAGAAAAATATCGTCGCTGGATTTTTGTCTCGGTTAGCCAAACGCTTTTGCTTAATGGTTCGCGCGACGCTTTCGAAGGGATGCCTTAAGCAAACCATGATGGCACACTCCGGTGCGGAAGAATAAGTTTCTAGGATCCGCAGAGATGGGGAGATTTTAATTTTGGCCGCATTATTTTGTCCGTGTCATTTGCGATTCTCACAGCAACTTGAAATGATGTCAATGCAAAAATGTTTCCCATGTTGCAATACATTGATTTAAAAATTTTACGTCTATACGTGGAACTTATATGGGGAAGGAAACTATCGAGCCTAATAAAAATTTTCTTGAAAACTTGTGTTAAAATATGTAAGTCAAGATATGTGTACATCATAAATGTGCAAAAGATAAAGGATCGAGTAGAGACATCGTTTAGTACACTCCTCTTCCTTTCAATATTTTAATGCCAGTCGGCGTTACGAGTCTTTGTCTTGGATTTGATCCCTCTCTTGCGCGCGTGGTGCAAAGGGGTTTTCACCATCGCCCGAGTTGTACTCGAGGATGAAGCTTTATTTAGCAGATGATATTTACGACTTCCAATCCCGCGAGACCCTCCCAACTTTTATATTGTCTTTGGCAGAGTTACGCTTTTGGCGACGCTACCACCTCCTGCTTCGCTTCCCCTTTCATCGACTCGTTCCGTTCGATTCGTTCGTCTCAACCATTGAAAAGATGCTGCCGACGATTTGGAAAGCGCACCTAAATGGAATTAAGGTCGTTCACGGTTTGCCGTAAAGCTCGATTTTGCCGCTGAATATCCACGTGAATAAAATAGAGGATTTCAAGGATTTGCCCAGCAATACTTAAAATAAAAATCACCGTCGAGAGACTTCGGTTGTTTCCATAATTTTTAAGAAATATATCTGCGATGAAAAATTAATTATATTTTTCTTAATTGCTAGATTCCTATCCTACGTCGCGGATCATTAAATATATTTCATGCTCATGTGAAACAAATACGGATATATACGCCTTACCGAGCCACCCTTCATTCGAAATATCGTCATCCGGAGCACGGGGAGTCGCAAACACCAGAAGCAAACATAATATGACGAGCGCTTCGGGCTACACGAGGAACAAACCTCTTCTCTTACAGTTATTTCTGCGTTGACATCTGATCCGCGGGAGAGAGTCACGATAGACTGACTTGTAAAGCAATCCTCGTCAAAACTAATTGTAATATACTCATTGTAATGTAAAATACGTGCGCATTACTGCAGAGGATTTAAATTTAGTAAAATTAATTTTCGAAACTTAATAGAATCTCGCGTAAACTCTGGCGTTTATAATCGCGCGTATAAGGGCGCAATAAGGCTTTAGCTTGCGAAAGAAATTGTACAGCCGGCTGATCTCATTGCTGGGCTGTCGATAGTAACGCTTCATTTTTCATCCGGCTAACCGAATTTGTCGAACTCGGACCTGCGCCAAGGGTGGGATCTAATTTCAGGGCCATTTCGATGGATACGGGCTTCCACCCTCGTCGACCGATAGTCGTGAACTATCATTTGTACGAATTACATCGCCATCCTCCCTTGCATCGTCGATCGTTTGTTATTATTAGCTTCAGCGTGTTGCTTGTAATAGTTTTGTTATATCTCCCGCAAGACAGGAGCGGACGTCTTACGTTGCAGACAAGTTGCATTTATATGTTTGAAACATTTCCTCGAAATATATTTTATATTAATACGAGTACTTGCACAAAATGGAAAGAATAATTTTCGATTTGCATATATTTTTAATTTATTCAAGATAAGTTACGTTTATCTAGCAATTAACATGCTGAATATTGAAAAGACAGTAAATGGCTGTGGCGAATCTAACTGGTCGAACCGCATCAAAAGAATCGACAAAATAATTACATCACGCGGTGTTGGATATTTCTAATCTTTCCAGCTAAAGCTTTCATCTTCAGGAAGCACGAAGAGACTCCGGTATCCGCTGATAGGGTTCGAGCTTGTCTCGATAGTGGGACGGTGGCGAAGGAAGAGGGAGGTAGCGCGCGCGGTGCGATGGAAATTATACATACATAAGAGGAACGGAAGGTGAGAGACTGGTACGTTAAAGAAATTAGAGAGATAATTCCTCGGACGAATACCCAATTTACCCTTTCGTCCGTAGCGAGCGCCCTGGCCTTATTATCTAAAGTGCTCGGCTGGCGAGAGAGGGTAGCGAAAAAATAAAAAAAAGGAACACCCTCCTAACGGAAAAGGCGGAGGGTCGGGCGGGGCCGGTGGCAGCTTGGAAGGACAAAAAGTACTAAAGTACACCTCCGACCTTCTCCTAGCGAGCGTCGCGCTATCCGGAACTCCGGCGAGCGGGATGCCGGCGTGCTGGGAAACTTTTTTCGGCTCTTATAATTTATTTACGGCTGAGATATTTTTCTCTGAGCTTCAACACCTTCGCCAACGTGGAAAAGGGGTAAACGGGTGCCCCCCCCCCCTTAAGCGATCTTTCTTATTCTATCCGCGATTGCGTATTTCTTCTTTTTTTATTTTATTGATATGTCCGTGTTTATTCTTATCTCTCTTTCTCGGTGTCTATATGTTTTACGGTCGTACTTAATTTCGATACAATATAATAAATAAAAAAAAAGTAATTCTGTGTTAATTTTTGGTTATGTTGTACTATTTAAAATAAAAAGCGTATACACATAATAACACACTCCATATTTATAATTCATATTCTCATAAACTTTTATTAAAAAAATTAATTAATTAGAAACTATACGAAAACCAATTTTATGTTTGAGATTAAAAATACTTGGTACAATCGACCGATTCGGTTAATATGTTAAACGATAGTTGCATTCCCCTGCATTTAAAACAGCTGTCAGAATTTGTGAAGGACACACAAAGCTCCGTTCGTTATCGTGATCGAAAGAATCAACCAATCAGCCCGCGAACTGTCCCGAAATGCATTTTCCTATATCCGGCGACTTGCTGGCGGCGGTTTTAGTGTCGCTAGCCTGTATACGAACTACGCGCCACGGGAGGACTAGTCTTTGTCGCTATTTTGGGGAATGGACGCAGGGACGACGCGAATACGTTCGATCGATGAATCACTCAGTATACCGTGACGTTGACGCGGCGCGTTGGCGCGAGGGAGACGCGAGGGCCACGAGTTCCATGCCGGAACCGGCCCGGAAAAGGGGGGGACGAGGGGGGGATGCCGCTCGCGCGTAGAGGGGTTGGATGCACCCCGTCACGTATATATATGGTATGGCGGCTCACCGGTTGCGGGTGCAGCCTATGCAGGTGCGGGTGTATTAAAAAGCGGGGGTGGCTGTGGTCGCGTACCAATCACCCGACAGGGACGAGGGGGTGGCGGAGCCGTGGGACGAGAGACGGGGCTACGGGGATCGGATAGAACCGGCAACCGGACGATCGGGGGCAGTCACGGCGTAGAGAGGGATCATATAGAAACGGCTCGTTGAAAGAGAAAGAGCGAGTGAGAGGAGGGAGAAAGAGGGGGAGAGAGAGAGAGAGAGAGAGAGAGAGAGGGATAGAGAGAGAGCACATTCGAGCTCATGCAGCTTGCCGTGAAATTTTAATCGTGTCGTCATTGGGGTAGTTTGTTGCGATAACCCGACCAGCATAGACATATACGGATTTCGGGGAAAAAAGAGGACGAAGGGTAGAAAACCGTGCCGTCGCCGAACATAACCGTCCTTTTTTTTATACGTTTTTTCGTGCTCTTCTGGGGACGGTACATCGACCGCACGTACTAAGCACGACACGCGTTACCCGTTGCATTCATTAACGGGTACGAAAGTAAAAGTTGACTAAAATTTATTTGCGGAAACTCAGACATTTCTAGACAATTTGTACGTGCCGCGCATAAACTGATTTTGTTTCGAGTCACCGATTTCAAAAAAATATTTATAATAGAAAAATGTAGACAGTCTTGTAACAAAGACAATTGTGACGAAAAGTTGCCGCGAATGATCGTGCAGAACGGAGATAAATCGACTCGCTGAAAAATGTGAAACAGAGAGAGAGAGAGAGAGAGAGAGAGAGAGAGAGAGAGAGAGAAGAGAGAGAGAGAGAGAGAGAGAGA
>NW_012026917.1:333302-381706 GCF_000956235.1 Wasmannia auropunctata
GACCAACCAACCGACCGACCGACCGACCGATCAGATCGATCGCCGCCCTTGGCGACAAGAGGACCCGGCGATGCTGTAGTCGATACAAAGTCGTCGCACCTGAGCATTACACGTACGCACCGCCATTACGTGATGCGGTCGGCGAGCAGCCGCTATCAGTAACCATGCAGCCACTAACGCCTACGAAAACGCTTCGAATCTGACCGCAGACCGGATTGCAGGGAGACAATTAGCCGAACCGCCCTGAATCACGGGACGGGACGTGAACGAGCGATTTGCGATCCTACCTCGGAATTACGAGACGAGACAGTAGCGGAGCAGTAGGATCCTGTGTGTAACTAAACTCCCAACTAACCCAAATTGTGCAGTATCTATAAGAACGACTTGTTGTATAATACTCTCTCTAATCTGAGACTTTCGTGCGAGACCGTCGCTCTCCTATCTCATGCCACGCGTCAAGACGACTCCTATCCTCTGGCTTGGCATTAATTTAATCGCGCTCTTGCGCAGGGATGAACGCGCATATTTGCAAAGTCGATCCCCTGGCAGAAACGTCGTCTCTGGGAAAGCGCGGAGTAAGCCGAACAAGCGAAATGGAGTTCGCCTGCCTGCGCGATTTTCCACGTTTATCTATATTCGTACAGGCACGAGAGAATCGATTATTCTGCGTCCCGATAACTTCGGGAGAGAGAGAAAGAGAAAGAGAGAGAGAGAGAGAGAGAGAGAGAGAGAAGAGGAGGGCAGGGAGAGAAAGATTCGTAGAGGCGACGTGTCGGCATTATTGCTCATTTGATTCGGCGCGCATCGGAAAATAATGTAGAAAATTGTTCTGCGGTCTTTTTATCTCGATTTTAGGGACGCTGGTCAGCCGCGCGGGGCCGACGGGTGCTTTGTCTGTTTTCCATCAATCACGCGGACCTTTTCACCGTGCGGATATCGAGCCTGCCCGTTTTTGCGTGCGGTGCATCCCGCTCGATTGCAATCGCGGCGAATTATTGAATCTGCTGCATCTCGTCCGGCCGGATTAGGTTGCACGCGCGGATCGTTCGGTACACGATTGCAATTTGTTCACTTTATCGCGAAGCGATGTAAGAATATTTCAAGTGCAATGCAATTTTTAAGAAATATAATGGAAGTCAGATATTCAAACAGTAATATCAATATCAATTATAATTGACGTGTAATGCTTTAATTATCGCGCAAAGAGAATATGAGATAGTTTTCTTTTTTAATTAATGACTGTTTTTATGAAAACATAACATTTTGGCAGATAATAATTCTATGATATTTCATTAATTAATATTGCTGCACTTACCAACTTGAACTGCATGAAATCCCAGTGAAATCTACTCTGATCGTGTAAGAGAGTAAATCGATATCATGGAACGGATGATATTACTTTATTTGATGACGTACTTAAACAATGATTTTGATTAAGGCCAGTAGTCACGCATACATACAGCGTCGTCGAAACGACCTTCTGGATTATGTAAACTATAATTATATAATGACATTCTTCTATGGATACCGATTATCTCTGCGCCTAAAAAAAAGATGACGTCGTTTCATAAAAAAGAGGCAATGGTTTGATAAAGGATTGTGACTCGGCCAGGATTTGAAATCTTTTAATATGGTGATATTTACAACGTAGACTGCTCGTAATTTCGCTTGTACCAGGAAAACCCCCCAAATGTCATCTGCCACACGAGTATTTTTCTTTCCTAAAATCGACGATACAATATTTCGAGGAAGTGAAATAAACCATCACGGAAAAGCATACGTTCTCGGCTTAAGAAATTTGTTTTTCAGGATTAAGATACACACGTATGCGCGTCGCTTCAACAGCATATTCGTGTAGTCGATGAGACATTCAGAAAGTTTAATTATTCTTAATCGGAATGACGAGAGGGTAGTGTGTGCTTAACGTTTACTTGAAACATTAACTTATATATATATATAATAATCGGACGTCATTGTATATATATGTACATACTATATGCGAACGTAAACCCTGGTTAGTCCTCGAGTCCATGACAGTTTCTTAGACGATACCGCATACGGGCATACGGGAGTAGATAAGTAATTTTGAGAAAAAAGTTCGTCCGAAAGTTTTTTGATAATTAATTTTCCAAGCAGACGATTACCGCATTTACATTTGCGCGGAGACGTTCGAGCATCCAAACAAACGGGCGTGTTTCCGTTTATCCCTCGACAACTTGACGATGATGATATATCGCTTAGCTTTGCTAAACTACTCTACAACATCGTGCAAGCTCCGCTTTTAGGGGTTCAGTCTCGCATTATCGAGACGCGATTAATCAATATATTCGCCGATTTCTCAGCGAAACGAACGTTTTCTTCGGAAAAAAACACACGATAAAATTTGCCTAGATCATACTTAATTCAATCTGCGTAATCCTCTTTTCAATCGATCAGAAATTCCATTTCTCGCCTCGATCGTCGAATTCGTTAAAATCGTCGCGGAAGAATTCCCGCAGAACGCGAACGTACTGGGCTTCACAATTCTTAATAAGGTCTCCACACCTGTCTAGGCTTAGGACTTCTCTCTCTTCGCGATCTGATGGCTTCTCTCTCGACGTCTATCCCGTCCTCCTTCCTTCGCGTCGTCAGATCCTGACCGACGTTCTCCTTATCCTGACCCTTCTTCGTGCTAAGATCGACCGTACCCTCTAGACGGATTTTTACAGTGAGGTCACCGCGACGGGCGATCTGATCCTGATCGATTGGGAGATCCGAGTCGTTCAGGTTCTCTATGCTCTGCCGTAGATGAATCGACGCTTCTTGGAAGGTGGCGTCCGTCGATGCGGCGTCCTCCAGGTCGCTCCTGATTGGCGAGATTCTCGGGGAATCTTGCTCGGGTATAGACTCGTCGCTTCTAACGCGGTCTCTGTTCAGATCCTGATCGTTCTTATCGTCCACCTCGATGCTGTCGTCAGGACTATCCAGCCCGGATCGACGTAAAACACCTTGATCGTCCCCTCTCCGTTCCTCGTCTTTCGTGCTGCTCTCGGGACTGTCGCTGCTGTTTCGAAGTTTCCTGAGTTCCTCCAACCGGGCCTGATCCGGCCTCTGTAATCGCTGCTGTGCCATTCTCAAAGCCAAAGCGTGCCATTCCGGCTCCAGGATGTACTGCTGCGTGTGATATAGGGGGTTGTAAAGCCAGGAGGACTGCGGTAACAATGGCGCGAATATCGATCCGAAGATGGATCCCGTGGCGCCCAGCAGATGAAGACCTGTGTTACAAACAAGACGTCAGCTCTACCTACGGGCCAGGCACGGGGAGTCGTGGATTGTTGGGCAGATCCCGAGTTATGTGTATCTCTTTTACCTTGAAAGTGTGAGTGATGTCCGGACGGGCTGGGCGTCGTAGTGGTGGTAGTCGACTCGGCGGGTGGCGTCGGTGCCGTCACTGAAGCCGTCGTCAACAAGCCCGGACCGGGGTTCCCGGGTGACGTTGTCGGCGTTACTTCCCTCACCGACACGCTGATAGGACCCAGGTCGTTCCTCGAAGATTCTTACAGACATATCAATTACGCGCCCATTAATCGTTTAATCTCGCTTGAGAAAACGCCGCATGTTATTTAAGTAAAATATTCTCTCGCACGACTTAAATTTTCTCTATAGAATTCTTATTTCTCGTAACGAGACTCTCGTGTCTTTACCGGCGTTAGGTCCAGGTAGCCGCGGGGATCTCTGTTCGATGGCGTGATGGAAGGGGTTGAAGGCCGACGCACCAACCGGCTGTGGATGTGTATGCGGGTGATGACCGGGGGGCGGTGGAAGACAGTGCGGTGGTAGAGATCCTCGGGGTAGCCCGCCCCATCCCTGGCCCGCTCCTTGCTCCAGACCCAGGTGTTGCAATCCTGTGCAATCAAAGAAATGCAGATTACACGTTTCCGAGAATTCTGTTTGTTCAGCGTCTCCGCTGTCATCGCACGCCACGGTGACCTCTATGTCGTCTGAAAATATTTTGCAATCGAAATACACACGTTTACTTTTTAAGTGTAATTTATATATAATACATCTACACGTTAAAACAATCTAAAGATATTTAGATACAGCCATTTATATGAAAAATTGACATTATGAAATAGAATATGATTTTTCAGAACTGCAGAATAACGCAATGTAGACGACAGTATCTGAAAGTGACTGATACGATTTGTTTTGTGACAAGACGTAACATATTTCTGGGCATCACGGTGGCGTTGTATAATTTTTGGCAGGTAAACGGTGATCGACTGACAGTACGAGTCGTAGAAACGCATCCCTTTGACGTAGAGGCGGTTTTGACGTGGATGGACAGTCAAATTTATCCAACAGAGAATGCAGAGACGATCGATCACCTTTTTTTCGATAATAGCCAATATCGCGCGGCCGCGCAAGCATGTGTTTGAATGCAATTAAATTTATGACATCAAAAAGTTCGTTCATGGGTGATCGGTCGGACAAACCAACTGACATAAGTCGCATCGCTGCTCTTGCTGCACATTTATTTATAACACATTTATTTGTAAAACAACGAATTGATTTTTTATCATTTTTTTTTTAAACAAACCGTGCTTCTTTCATAAAGATGATCTATAGCTGTTAGCTCGTAAGGAAAAGAAAATTCTATTTCTTTCAATTTACATAATGAATAAGTGACATAATATTGATCTTCGGCACGTCGCGGTGTAAGAAGAATGCAAGAAGTAAGCACCGTGGTCATCAACGTGGTATCGGTTTTTCGAAAGACCTTGATCAATAACAGATTATGCCGTCATCTGTGCGGGGCAGTTTAAAAATTCCGTGAAGGCTGCCGCGAAGCCACCGTGCGCAACGGGGGGGTAGGAGCCCCGGCGGGGTGGCAAAACAGGGGAAATTTGCCTTCGACGGAGCGGGGAGAATTGTCCAGTCACTGGCACGAGGGCGTGACCATCAAGACACGCAGATCGCCCCATTGGTTGCTCGTGCGCTCCCACCAGTCCCGCCGCGGCGGGTGGTGGGACGTGAAAAAGCTCGGTAGGGGTCGAAGGGGTGATTTTTAAGCTCTCTTTAAGCCGCGCGCGCTCGCCAGAGAGGACACCGCTATCTCGCGTTCTACCACACCGGCGTGGCACACTGAACGGACTAGCCGTGTGAGAGCTCGTAGCCCTCCTACTTTATGAGGGGGATTAAGAAAACGATAAGAGACGCGCGAAAGCACCGCTGCCACCGAGCTTACGGAGGCCAACGGACGGCTTCTGTTGGCAGGAGCATGAATAAGAACCGCTTCGGTAAGCCCTTCAGACACCCGGATTCTTAGATGACGGATGCATCGTGCGAACATTGTTCGATAACTGACAATACGTCAGTTTCCCTTTTGTTAATCAAGTTTAGGTCGTCGTCTTAAAGATAATCTTTCACCTATTGATAAAGTTTGATTTTAAATGATTAAAGTTGAATGTTATTTATGATGGAACATTTGTGTGACAAAATTACATAAGAAAACATGATGATTAATAATTGTAATAATAATTTTTATGGTTTTTCTGTAATTATTAAGATATGATTTTCAATTTATCGGAAAAAATTTTAAGAAAATTTAAAGAATAGTAATTTATCTTTACCTGAAATAGCTTTGTCAATTTTACATGTGGCAAAAACGTTCGACACGGCCCGCATCCTTTTTAGAGCGGGTGTAACATATTTTCAATTTAATAAACCTCGAAAATGCCGTGCACCCTCTTTCGACGGAACTCGCGTGCCGGCTTGGGTTCGGCTGGCGGGCGATAATTCCGAAAACAAATGAAGACTAATGAGGGGTGGGTCCCGGCGAGATCTGGGAAAGAGTGAGAGCGAGAGAGACAGAGTGCGGGAGAGACGCGAGGCTGAAAGGGTTCAAGGAGCCGCTTGCTACCCTTTAAGGGGTGAGAAATGTTAAGCTTAAACGTTACGGCCCTAGGGTTAGTTGCCTTTGCGTGTGCCTTCCATCGGGGGCTTTAAGGGATGATGTATTATCGAGCAGCGTGCTCAAAATGTGCTACGTACTTTGGTCGCGCCGTTCCCGAGATGCGGTAATGTGACGTCACGTGTAATATGAGCTTTTAAGCGTAGCTTTATATACGTTTCGCCGCCGAGCCACCCGCGGGGTGAATTAAATTTGGTCACGTCGATTACAGAATTCGTTGGCGCGACGTGATTTCGAATTTCGGCTACACTTTTCACTCGCAATTATTACCACAATACCGTAGCACAGGTCTGTTCGAGCCTAAAAATAAATCGCGTTTCTTATAAAGTCTTTCGAGTCTTTGAAAGACGTCATAAGTTTTACGCGTGTATTGCGCGAAGTTTTGCAGCGATGAAACTTAAGAAACGCTTTAAAGACGTTGACTCGAAGCCTGTCACGCAGCTTGTGAACGAAAGGGGGGAGGGGACAGTCCTTCAAGTTCTTCACCTTAAACCTTCTTGATCTCACCACTCTGAGATACATAATAAATTAATTCGCGTATTTTCCTGTCTGTCTTATCTATTCAAATCTATGCAAAACAGGCGTTAAAAACGCCCTTCTTGCTGCTAAGGCGTTAACCCTTGCGGAGCTCGATCTCCCCCCTCCTTTCCACAGCCTCTTTACTTCCTCTCTCTCTCTGTTGCTCTCTCCGACTCGTTCGTCGTACCTCTTTCCACCCCGCGTTCTATCCTCTAGCTACTGCTGGTTGGATGTCTTTGCACACCCACCCTTTGCGCCCGTTCTCATTATCGCGTCGCAGCAACCCCTAAAATGCCACCCTGGAAAGGTCCCTGGCACCGATCTAAGCTCTACGAGGAGATATTTCGAGAAAGGACGAGAAAATTGCTATCTCTCTTCCTTCTCTGCTCTATCTTTATCCCACTGTCGCGATATTTTCTCTTTGAAGTCGAGAAAGAGAGTGCAAAAATGACGGATCTTTTAAGAAATTGGCAATGCTCAGCGGTGCATAAATTTCCATTCTTATTATGTTCCGTGATTATATAAATAATTTTAATTTTAAAATTTGTTGTACTGTCATCATTAATTGTGTAATAATTGATTCAACGGGTGCATTAAAAAAATTTTACATAATCTTATTAAACTATTTTAAAATTGATCATATAGAATAAAACAAAATTTAACATTAATTGTTTATTTTAACATAAATTAATCAGCATACTTTTGTCATTTAATAATTGAAAATTCATTAAATATACGTTATAATCATTATTAATAGCATCGGTTAGAATAATAAATATATTAAGTTCAATAACTGCACATATCAGTCTGATTCTCTGACGTTACATAAATGTAGTACGTTGAAGAGATAAATCGATCTCGAGGATATCGCGAGATATCAGATTTCTATCTCTTAGGCTCGCTGGATTTTCAACGATAGGAACGGAGACGAGAGATGAGACTGAGGCTAGAGGGAGCGTCATTAGTTACCGTCGCTTCCAGAGAAAGGTCCCGGTCGCCGGACCTGATTAAAAGACGGAACACCCCGAGACGCCCTTGCAAGACGAGGGGGGTGAAATGTGACGCGAATTTAAAGGCTCCGCAGTGATTCGACACGGGGGTGGACAGGAACAACCCTTAAAAAGGTTCCCTTTAAGGAAACGTACGCCCGAAGGGTTGCCGGCCGCGTACGGTTTTCCGTATACGTGAAAGAGGCCCTTTAAACGCGTCGCATCGTAAATCAGGTACGACCGTAGCCCAAGTTCGGAAGAGGAATATAATCTAACGATCGTAGCAGACCACGATAGGACTTGTCGCGATTAGGCCAATCAAGCAGTCAATAAGATTTACGATATACTTTCACATTTAGAGTTATAATATAGTACAGTTATAATATAGTGGTATTAGCGTAGCAGTGATTTATTTATTTGCATAAAATGAGTCTCAACAACATGTAGAATGTAGAATAAGAATTCTACACTTATCGCAATCGTTGGTCACAAATTATAGGTTCGGTAAGAAGGGAGATCCGCTTTAAAGAAAGTCGCGAATTTACTGCAAAACGATCCAGAAACGAAGCGACAGTTTTAAACTCAGCATTCTTAACAATCTCCCCCAAATGAGGTAAAGGCCACCTTATTGAAACAGGGGTCGCGATTTTTCCGGTTCTCTCTCTCTCTCTCTCTCTCCCTCCTCAAACCCTCTGCCACCCCTGCCTCTCCCTCGTAGGCGGTTAATTGACACGGGAGAGCGGAAAGAGGGAGGGCAGATTGGGGGCTGCACGAGCTGTTCTTGTTAACTCGAATCTTGGCACCTCGCGATTTTTCATCCCCTTAGCCAGACTGACAAAGACGACGGGCTCGGGCCTCCCGGGACGCGCGCGATCGGGGTGTTTTCGTTCGCGGACAATCTCAGCGACGGTCTGCCGTGTGGTATCTGTCACCGGATACATTAATTTTCCCTGAACTTGCTAGCGATCGCTTCTGAATGTATCGCTCATGAAGCTCTTAAAAATTATTGTAATAGTGAAGCAAAAATTAATGCATCTTTCAATTATTTGGAATATTACAAGATTTTTGATCTAGGACATTATTTTTATAGTTCGCGTATCTATTGTAACACATCTATCTATTGTAAGTGATTTTTAGCAAAAATGAGGAAAATATGGATTATTGAAGAAAATGCTTTTGACAAAATTGTGAATGCCACTTTTAAACAAGATAAAAATATGTGTACAATATAAAATTAATTACACCGAAGAACATGTCATTTTGATGTACGAGATTGACGAAAGAGACAAATTAGGAACGATATCGGAGATCGAATGGAAGAAAGGGCACACGCGGCTGTCCGTCGGACCTCGACGTTCTCACGAAGCCCTTAGGGAGCCCATAAAATTCGTCCCTGCTGTCGAGGTAGGCCCGAACGAAATTTAATAACATCCCCCTAGTTACACCTCAATGGGCACCTTAACAACCCTGCACGGCCAGCCACTCGTCTCACACCCTCGAGATAGTGCTCTTCCCTTTCTCCTTATCAACCCTCCTCTGGCGTAGATATCTAATAAACCACCTCTTGAACACCCTTACCTAGTCAGCGATACCCGGCGGCCGGGCGGGCTTTGAAAGTTCGAAAGGTGCTCGACTGACCGACCCTCCGCCGGACTGGATGGAGGCGCAACCTGTGAGCCGACCGGCGAACCCCGAGCGAAAGGGTTGAAAAAACTCGCGAGCACATCACTCGAAATAAACCGATCGATATTCGTTGAGTACCGTTTGCACCCTGCCGAAACAATGTAGGTGACCCAATTGTGCGAATGCAATTAATCCCGCGGCGTGCTAAAACCGTGCGCCGATGATTTGCATTATATCTCTAACAAATTGATATTCTTTAATATCGACAAAGAATTCTGATCGATTCCAACGAAATTAAGCTCGTCAAAATGTTTTACAACATGATTATTTTTACATCCTATTATAAAGTGAGATCGCGCACAGTTTGTGACATTTATTTAAAAAATGTCGCATAATTCCTGTGATTATTTAGCCTAACAATAAGTGCCAATGATTTGTCGAGGAATCATATTAGAACAATCCGCGGATCGAATCTCGCGACGCAAAGAGAAGAAAAGTTAAAGCTCCGACGTACTACCGGGCGCGGCAGTGGCTGATTCTTGATTGAGCAGACCGGGGGGGCTGCGGGGGTCGCGGACGGGAGTAGCAGCAGCAGCAGCAGCAGCGAGAAATCGACGGCAGGACTGCCATCCCGTAGTACGCCTCGGGGATAGGAGGGAGCGAAGCTCCGTTAAGCCGCTTATCATGCCGAAACAATACACTGTCGGTGCACCAGTATCAGTACCCGACCCTCACTGCTCCGGGCTAGTCCCATCAAAATTTGGAGCTTCGAACGAGTTTCAATGGAATTCGTGCCACCCGACTGTCCTGTCGAACCGGCCGGATACCTGAAAACTTTTTCGAAAACGTTGGCGACGGTGAAATCGTTTAAACCATCGTTTATATTACAGCGAACGCATTATCGTCCCGAAAGAAAAAGGCTGATTGATTACAACGCCCAAAAGCAATCCCGGGCGAAATTTTCGTGATTTATTTAACGAAATTTTTTGCATTTATCACAAAATTTTTTTACAAATAGTACTGCAAATATCGTAAAATTGCGATGTCAGAAGTAAAAAATAAAAAAAACTGATTCAACTTGATCGTTTAAGTTGGAGAGGTATTTTACCGCGCCCGTAAGCCACTCGATGGCAAAGTTAACGGAGAGCCAAAGTTTATTCGCTACTTCGCCGTGAACCGGGAACCGAGCGGCTTCCTCCGAAACGAAAAGGCAGAGTTCGCGCCCGGGGCTTAATCAGAGTCTTCTTCACTTAGAGGCCGGTGGCAAAACTCAATTTTGAGTCGGTGCCTGCCGACGCTCAATTTTGACACCCTTCGCAGCCACGAAGCCAGGCGCGCGCGAAGAGGGCGTCGACCCTGGCCCGCCGAAGTTGCCGCAGTTCGCTCTCCTCTCACGGGAGGGGCACGGCAAACGGGGGTTGCAAACTTAGTTATCTATCGACGGGGAGACGTGCCGAGAGGCTGAAGGTGAGCCTCACCGGAACCCAGGTACCCAGGCGCACAAATTCGTCGCGACGAAGACTACGGGAGGCTGGCGCGCGTGTGTCTTTGATTAGAGAGCATCGACTTACCCGACAGTTTGAATCCCAACGGGTCCTGCGGGTGTCCGAAGGGGAATGGACGAGGTCCGAAGTGAAAGGGATGAAAGGCCTGGTGTCCTGCAACGTGGGATGAATTCATGAATTGTGTGTCGCCGCGGCCGTCGCGATTCGATGGCAAATTCGCGACAATTCGCGACGGCCGCGCATCCGAATAATACATTCGCCGATTGGCCTCGTTAATTAGGAGTCTCGATTAACTTTTTTCGCGGGCACGGGTGACTTTAATAAAAGCTATTATCTTCGGTAGGTAAAGTCGTACTCACTTGTCTTCGATCGCGGCTCCCTCGGACCGTCCACGGTCACCTTGATCGCCTTCGAGAGGGTGGCCACTTGCGGCGGCGACGTCTGCAGCATGATCGTCAGCGTGAAGCTTTTTCCTGAAAACGAAAACGCGCATGTAGACGTCGGGAGGTGGGGAAGAAATTATCTCCTGGCGGTAAAACGCGGCGAGACGAGTTTCTCCCAGTGGGACGATATAGCGTATCGTGCTTTGGCTCCGTTGCCAGATCAAAAACCATAAAGACACGCTTGGATCCCGCGCTCCTTGGTTCGCGCGGACTCTATTATTCATATCCAATTCGCCGACCGCGAAAAGAAATATTCTCAGTACACGTACACTCTCATGAATTGCATTCACTTTCGCGATTTACGTTTTGCGTTATCTAACCAAATATTCTATACCGCGAGTACGTTTGCGTGTCGAAGTGAAACGAGTACGCTTCACAAGCGTTTACGCAATGGTGACTGCCACTTTACGCGTTAATCGAATTGACGCCGCGAATATGGTTGCCAGCTATCGCGATCGATTGGATTTGAAATTTCTTGGCGAACGGATTTGATCCCCGTTGCTATCGCGAAGGATATGCTCGACGGCATGCACGAGCGAAACGGGCAAACGCGAAACGCGCGGTGCGCGCTCGCTGGAAACAAAACACAAATGTGCCGGAAGTAAGGGGTGAACGAGTGACGCCACTGCGTCGATGTTTGTTCGCGTATAGGCTGGAATATGTTAATGTTGCCGGCGCTAAACGCGACCACCCTCTTCCCCCCTATAAATACGCAGCTCCCGTATTACGCGCGATTTCGTTGTTTTATCTTTCAACAGCATTCGGTAGTCCGATAAATGAGATATCATTTCCCTCGAAATTTTGAGACAATAATTTGCCCGAGACAACATCTTGAAATATTGCTTTTAACAAAATATATTTACAATTTACTGTATAATTAATTGTACTTTCTTGTGAATTTCGTATTTGTTACTTTAATTAATTCAATAATTTTTGAAAACATATCACATATATTTATTTATTAATTTTTTTATAATATACCTTATCGTGATTATATTTTTGTACTGGTTGCTACAATGTATCGAAGTACAGTTTCTAATTTTTATAAATATATTGTAATATAAAATACGCACGATAAATATGTTTTTTCGCACGTTAGCGTTTTTCGTTCTCCAAGTCCGTCGATGACCTGGAACAATATTGGCAAACGCGCAGATGAAGCGCGACTCGTAACTGGCCGGGCCGTTTACTAAATTTCGATGTTTTCGGCACAAATATTTCAATCGATGACGCGCGCGTCGCACGGAATTCGTCACGCGTTCGACGCATCGAACTCGGTCCCCGGTAATCGCGCGTACGCGAAATAAAACGCGCGGGGGCGGCCAGCCATCTCGTCGCATCGCGTCGCGTCGCGTCGTGTCGCATCGCAAATACCGAACGAAGAAAATAATAACCGCGGCGAGATATGTGCAGGAGCGAAAGCGAGACATTTACGCGCTTTTCCGCGCGCTCCGCGCGACAATAAAGTTATACAACTTATAATGGCGTCGCCAAGTGCGGCCGGTATGTACACGCGCGTGGTCGGGTAGTTTTATTTTATGGTGGCGCTCAGCCGGGCCCTCCCCCTCTCCCCCCTGGTAAACGACCGCGTTTTTACGGTGAACCACGACATTTAACCGGCTTACCGCCCGTCGCCGGGCAAAATACCGGACTTTAACTTCGCCAAGGGAGCCGTGCCATTTCCAGCGCGCTCCCTTTCGCGTCGCACGGTGATTGGCCGTTATTTTCGCGCCACGCTGCATGTTTCACGATGTCCATCCAAATGTCCCATCAGGACTGATTTTACATCTTCTGCATCGTATTTCGTTTCATCTCGAGATATAGGTAATCTCGATTTTTTTTTCTTGCTGCTTCTCTCAAAAAGATAAATTTCCTACGTAATAAGTGATTTGTCATACGTATTCAAATAATACATGCTTCTAATGTGCAAACGATATTTCGAATCCTCACGTCTCACGATGGATATGAAAGATTTCGCCAGTGATATTTCGCGGCTGAGAGTTAACGAGACCGAAGTTTACTGCCAACGTGGTGTCAGAGGCGCGAGAGGGCGGCGGCAATGCGAATCAGGGGTGATGGCAGGCATTTTGAGGGTGTTTATGAGGCATTATGTGTAACTCGCTGGAAGAACGATCTACCCTTCGGGGATCTCTACAGCCTACCCCTCTCCTCCTCTTCCCCCCGACTTGTCTACGTCTAGCGAGATTCTAATTCATCGGTCGTTGTATACGAATGAGATTCAATACGAGCGATGGTAAATTGCACGTGAAAAGCCGGGCTTTCCCAGTTCTTCGAGATTTTGCAGTGATCCGATTACAACAAAATTGATTTACCGCGCGATTTATGAGACCCGGGAAACGTTGCGCAACTTTTTTCAGTAGTGATGCTTCCTTGTTTTAAGCGCTTCTTTACGCACACCGGATGATTTCGCTCATCCTACGACAGCATCCTTTGTACTCACAAACAAGTTTGAAAAAATTGCTAATCCACGCACACGCATCGTACGTCACTTTTATCCAACAAAATATTGCCTGGTCGCAGACGCGATTGAGAGGATCCATAAAGATTATGATGTCCGAGTGGGCTGTAGAGTTTTTCGTCGTACTGGACTTTTTCGGAAGATTATCGAAGAGCTCGCTATTTTCGCGCGGCGATATCATGTATTAGCATTTCTCAAATCCAGATTTTTAATTTCAAGTTGTATCGAAAAGAAAGATCCGGGTTATGTAATTTTCACCAAGAAGATGATTGATTGTAACCGAGATGTTTACCAATTTTAAGCTTTTGCATTGCAAGAATGCAAAATGTGGTCTCGAGTGTTCTCGCGACGGCGATTTAGCCCCAAAACGAATTGGCCGAGAGAAATTAATTCGGGCAAGGTTGGCTCGCGTCCACTTATGCGCGACGAAGATTCGTACGAGAAGACACGAGAATGCCGAGTCCGCCCTAAGTTTACTCAGGGATCATGCAGTGTTAAAAACTCCCCTGTTTGCCGGCGAGGCGAGTGCGAGTGCGAGGGTTGCTCGGATCGTTATTTCGGAGTGTTTGTCGTGTTTTAAGATTCTGACGTTTTGACTACCCGAATCATGAATAAACGAGGCTGAGCGTGCATCGCCGTGACATGTTTGAAAGAACAATTCTTTTTTATCTTTATTTCACACGTCCACCGAAATCTTGCACGTACGAAATCTTACACGAACATTGGGAACCTATTAAAAATTTATTATCATTTATTAATCATTTGTATCTTTATCGACTTTTTGACGATATTAGGAATAAATTAATGATTGACAAGAAGAAAACGTCATCGGAGAAGCATATGTTTGGTGATTGTCTCGAAATTCTTTTTTATCTTTATCTAACACGCGCACGCGTTCGAAATCTTAAACGAATATTAGAAGCCAATTAAAACTTGATTACAAGTATTGATAATTTGTCTTCATCATTTTTCTGGTGATGATTTCGCCGGATTCTTGCTGCAGAATAAATTTCCGTGAGGATCAGTTCTCAATAATCGCAACGTCGAGCATAACGACTTTCCAGATGCGACGGCGCGACTGGGCGAGCGGTCATTGAAGCGTTTGCAAAAGCCTGCCTTGCTGTTGGCGCGACGGAATGAGGAGCGAAAAATATCGAGAAAATAAAGTAGGGAAACGTGGAATTAATATATGTGAAAGAAACGGATATGTACGTACGTACGCGACTCATACTACAGACCAGAGCGGAAAATAATGTTTAATCGGTAGAAAATCTCGGCGCAGTCATCCGCCATAGGACCGTGCGTTCCTCGACTCCTCTCCCGCGCGCGCCCCCCGCACAGCGCACAGTCCAGTCCCTTTTGCGATCCCTTACTTGTAACCGAGGGATGGATTTTTTAATTTTTAATTGGCAAAAAACGTCGCCGCGAGGTGGTCGCCGGCGAGATTTCGCCAACCGCTCTCGCGGATTTAACTGGCGTGTTCGGGTTCTCGTAAACGCTAATATCTTCTAACGCTGGAAGTTACATTTCTTCTCGAGAGAATTGTTCGTGTTTTGTTGTCGCTGGAAATTAATTTTCGTATCTCAAAACTCGATTTATTTTGAAACGTTGGTGCTTGTTAGAGCTTGAAGTAAATCCTGTGGAAATCTAAATGAAATCATAATTGTTTAACTGTATTAATTTTTATTTTTTGAAAATAGACGCTTTTTCATTCGTTACTCAGCAGATTTTTTTTTTAAATGAACGTCACTAATGAAGTGTCTGTGGCTCGTTATAATTCGGGAGATTAGCAAATCGAGGGGAACTTTTTCGTGAATTGGACACGCTTCAAAGCAAAGTATTACCCCGATGCAGGGGCAAGTGATTGCAACAGCTGTTCGGTCGACCGAACAGAAACTCGCTATTTTAAAAGGTCGATGAAAACGAACGTCGACCCTTCTCAACGACGACGGACCTTTACGACTTATTAAATCATTTTCGTCTCTTACGAAACTCTTCGCGGCAGCCTCTACAAATAAATTTTCGCAGTTACGTAATCTTGAAGGAATTTTGTGCTGTGTAATAAGAATTGTTCCTTATCATTTTTTAATCACAGCCGAGAATATTTCATTTTATTTGACAAGAAATATCTCTGCACGCGTATAGCTTATTTAGAGGCACACAATACAGTGTGATATTAATGACCGAAGCGTCGATATTCGAACCACGCGTTTTTCTTTCGAATCATAAAGGAGATATCGAAGATTCGGATCTATGCGTTCGCGTCAACGGCAGACTCGGGCTGTACGTTGCAAACGCTTGCCATGCGGCGGCGATCTAAAACGAGACCTCCTTCCACTGAGAAGGGAGAAAAAGAGAGAAAGAGAAAAGCAGAGAGCGGAGGCGGCTCTACGGGCGAGACGGGGATCCATTGCGCCAGGACATCGGTCAGGATCTGGCTGTCGATAGTCGGGAGCTTTCCCTCGGATTCTCGCGCTCTCTTCCTGCCTATACCTCGGCCGGACCGTCATAAAACACAGGTAACTCCGGTATTTATGCCCGTCGTTTTTACGCCCGTCGCCACCCTCTCCCGTCGCGCCGCGCCGCGCCGCGCGCTCTCCGCTCTCTCATCCGCGCGGCACCCAACACCAATGCATCTCGCAGAGAAACACGTATATATATAGCCGCGTCTCCGTACGGCCCGTGACTCCTAGCAGTCGGAGGTTGACGCTAATCCCTGTCGGGAGCGAAAGGGGTGGCCGAGTGATATACGCCCCTGCGCCGGTATGATAATATTCCGCCGTCACCCCCGTAACCCCTGACCGTAGTCGTTACACTGCGTTAGCCGCACACACATCGCGCTGGAAGAGGTCCCTCTTTTGGGTCAGCGCGTAAGACCGAATGAAAGCGATTATAGTCGATTAAAAAGGGTCGGAGCGAATCGGGGGAGAGGGAAAAAAAACCTCCTCGCCGGCTCGACGCGTCCAAGTTTTTCTCACATTCGACCTCATCCGTGTTTATCCGTGACAAAATGAAGATTTCTCGGGGAAACAATCAACTAGCGTCCGCGCCAGAAGCCGGACAAATTATATTTCGTAAAAAAAAACGCGATATGTTTTCTATTATCGTCCGTTATCTTCACGTAGATTATTATTTTTATCTGCAAAACGAGTATCTAGAAATATTTTCGAGGTTTGAAGAGCTGTTACGTACAAGTGGAGAGTTTAAAAAAATTTAAATTTTAACTAATCTGCTTTTCGGCGGATATGTCTGTCAATTTTATACGCACCAACACAAGAATTATGCAAAGCAGATAAGCGTTTATTCTTCGTTTTCTTCGCACCGCGCGGATTTCGGCCGTCACCCCTGCCATCAACGTCGTCACGCATTTCGACCACGATCAATTCTCTTCGTCCGCATTCGCAATATTAAATTGGCCTGACAAAGCCCGCGGGGCGAGCATGAGACAAATATTTGCAGCCGAAAAAGTCGTGTAGCGCGCGCGAGCACGGGATGCGTGTAAAACAACGGAGGCAAAAAAGCGAGTGGAACGCGTGAGGAATCTGTATATAAAATGCACTCCGGGGCACTCCTCGCCTCGTTGCGGTATTATGCAGCGATATGCGCGACGTGACTCGCTAACAAACATCATAAATTTTCGATTTATTCAACGGGATCTGTTTGCCCTTTCTTTCGCAGGATAATAACGTTCACCTCTCTCCTACAGCGTTAGTTCTTTACGCACTGCGCTTAATTCCCGTCCCCCTTTTTTCCCAAATTTTCTCCCCTCTCGTCGCGTCTGCCGCACGCGCGCATAATTTCGCATCCAACCGATATGCTTGTAAACGCATCGCGATGAACAAGATTCAGATTTAACGGCCGGGCAATTCGGGCTGGCGTGAGACGTGTGGAAGGAAAAATCGCGCTGATCGTGATACGCCGCGCGGAACGATCTTGCATCACTCTCATATAGGGAATCTAGAGGCAAATCGTTGCATACCGGCGGTAGTTAGGGGCTGCCCGTAATACAGTAATGAGGGCTTACTGCCATGGAAACCAAAGCCGCTTACAGCCAACCACTCTACCCTCCCCGCTCGCACTCCGTCCCTCTCTCGCTCTCGCGCGCTTCGCTCGTCCCATCCCACAATTTCCTATATATCCGCGATATCTTCATTCGCGAGTCCCGCTAAAAAATTCTGGTAACCGTTTTTCCCGGGTCTCCATTGTTCTGTAACGAGTATCTTGGATCTCTCCATTTTTGGAGTGGAAGAGGCCAATGTGGAAATGCGACGAAACGGTATCCTATAACGCGCCGTTTGGATGATATTTGCACGTAAGTGGGTTGACGCTCGGAAAGAAAAACGCGGCAACGAATTGTAATGATAATTTATGATCGTGCACCCCTGAAAAAATAAACCGCCGAAATAAGCCGATGGGAGGGATGAAGAGCGCCGTTTAGGGTCTACCGTCGGACAAAAGTAGCGCGGCACCCGTCGATATCGCAAACCCCGCAATTTCCTTTTCCAATTTGCCATAAACAAGTCGACCACCCCCTCGTTAACCGGGTAGTACCGCCTGTGACTGCTCTCTTGAAAGTTCCGACGTCGTCGGAAAAAGACGGGAAAAGGGAGAGCGACGGGAGAGAAGGCGGACGCGAGGAGAACGATGGTGCAACTCGGTCGAATTAAAGGAATTAAAGGACGCCTCGTTATTCGTATCTTCCGATTCCCTACCTCGAGTCTCTCCTATATACGTGGGAATGGGAGAGACGAGGGAGGAAGAAAAAAAAGGATGTTGAAAAGTTTGCTCCTTTCCCTGCTGCGCGATCTAGGTTCTCTCATGCCGCTTCTTCCCTCCCTCGCCTCTCGCGCTACTTCGGCTCTCCTCTTCAAGGAGCGAACGTTTGCATTAACCGTCCGTAATGGCTGCGATTATTAGGGAGCATTATTCAGAGACCTCGGACCCCAATTTTTTCTCCCCTCGTCGCTCCTGCCGCGTTCCGCTTTCTCGGACGAAAGAAACGTTGAATTATTGAAACGCGGAGCCGGGAATTAAAAAATCTCCGCGTGCGCCCTCGCTTACCCCCGTGGCGTGGCGTGGCGTGGCGTGGCGTGGCGTGGCGTGGAGTGGGCGGCAGTCGCGAGAGGAGATACCGGGTCACGATATTTGTCGCGTGAATTAAAAATGAGGATGGAACGAGGGCCAGGTGGTGGCCTCGTGCTTGGCTTTCGACGTCGGAAAAACGAGGCCATCAGTCGGGGCACCACCTTAATGTAGCGAGGTCTGAATGATTTAAGACGCCGCATTGGAAGAGAAGGCGAACCAGCGGAAAACTGATCGAGTTTCCGACGTCAATCAATGAGAGTTATTTTTGTGCGAAGCAAATGTACCGAAGGTACCGAGAAAAGGGAAAATATATTTTTCAGAGTTTCATCACATCAATATTTAAAGGAAAATTGTAATTGTGTACGTTAGGGTTTACCTTAACAGTTGTTACGATATTATACAAGGAAGCGTAACTTGTAGAACTTACCTCGACCACTTCGACCGACGAACCTTAGATCATTGAATTTGGCGACCTGGTTTTTCATTAGAGCAGTAGAATTTCGCAGTTCCGCGCAACAATTCTCGTCGTTTCCGGCCCGAACGGTCACGAGGGTACCATCTCCGACCTCGCCGAGAGCTACTACCTTGAAGGCTACCGGAAGAGTCTTGTTCGACCTCCAGTGTGACGGCAATACCGTGCAGACCACATGCGGGCAACCTTATGTTAACATAAAAGAGCTACATTCTTTATCTAAATTAACAAATTTGTTTTTATTAAATCTATTAATCAATTATACAGCATTATCGGACTATGTTTCATACATATGTTAGAAGATCATTTTCCGAGACTTACAAAATTTATTTATTTTGTTATTTACAAAAAAAATACTTTTTATATAATTTTCTAAAATAAAATTTTTATTTTTATTTCTCTTAATTTTACACTATATCACGATAAGAATATGACAACGAATAAGAAATAATCATGTATAGTGAAATTACTTTTATATATTACATTTTTTTATATATACATGTAAAACTGCTTTCATATTATTCAGTACTTTTATATTATAAACGTTAATTTTAAATATTTAAATAAATTTTACCTGTACGAATAAGTTCTCCGGGATGCTCGGCGAGAAGCCCGTCTAATGTTCTCTCGGCGAGCAAATCGGCGGTGAGTGCATAATCGGAGAGATGATTTCCGCCGGCTGAACCTTGAGGAGGTACCTCGTTGGCCAGGTGCATTCTTCTCCTCGAGGACGAGGCCCGGGTCCTCCGGATTCTGGGCCCGCCGATTTGGCTCACTGCTTGATGCGCCTGATGACTGCCACGCACTGATCTCGGGTCGGGATAATCTAGACCAGGAGGCCGATCCTCGGGTCGTGCATCACGCGAAGGATTCGTCATGAGAACGATATCATTGGCTGTTTCGATCGAGATCGCACCTTTCCCTGCGAGTTTTCCGAATGGATTTGGCTGCTCAATTGTTTATCTTGCTTTTCCGAATTCTAGACAAAGTATCTTGTACACGTGTTTCCGTACGAAGAAGATCGAGCCTTACGATCAATTTCGATATGATGCTTGGTCCTTTTGATGATACGTCTGTGTGTTTGTGATATACTTTATTAAGTAAATAACAACCCTTTAACTCCGCCAAACGGAGGTTCCGCCGTTAGAATTGATTGTTATGTTCGACGTGCGAGATCGGTCAGTGTACTCGATAACAGTCCACTCGATAACAGTCCACTCGATAACAGTTACAAGTTGGTCTCACCAGTAGCGGGGAACGCATTACGGATGCACGCCGATATCCTCTTCCGGCGAGAATTGGATTTGTTTTCTTCGGAATCGACAGACACGCGCGCGACTTTTCGGCGGCTTCGCTCGGCCCTCGCGGAGGGCCCTAGGTTTCTTTGATCCTTATTTCATTATCCTGCCTGCGGGGCGGAGGCATGGGGCATCCGTTTGCAAATTCTTCCTCGTCTCGATTGCCAACTCGCGGAGAAAATTCGTTTTATTGGAATCGTCGGCAATCTTGGCGACCCTTGTTTCTACGTATTCTCTCGATTCTTTGATCGAGCCTTCTGCCCGCCGTCTTCTTATCGCAAGGAGCACTTCCCGATCGTTTCGAAACACTTAAATCCGATCGAGAGTCGAAAGTCAGAGTTTCGGAGAAGCAGATTTATCGAGATGCATTTTTTTTTTATCGCGCGCGTCTAAAACACTGTTTCACACCGTCTTCATAATTGATGACGTCATGCTCACACACCTTTTTTCCCTCTGTATTTTCACTGAAATTGTATCGAAATATATGCCGAAAAGCTGTTTCAAATCAAACCATATGTTTCCGTACGTGGCGCTCACCGCGCGAAGTTTCGCCGAACTTTGGCGAGGGCCGCGCACGTCACGTGTATCTCTCTCTCGTCGATCGAAATCTTGATCAATCACGAAAACGCATTATCTGTATATATGTATATCAAATAACGAATCTAAAATTCGTGGACACTGACGTTGGGATTTCAACTTGCAACAATCGCGGCGACAATCACGATCCGCGATATACATTCATTCGCGCACACCGTCACCAATCCGAAATTTTTCCGCTTCGCAGGATCGCAGGACGATATCCACGAGTGTCCCTCGCCGCTCAGAGTCAGTCGCCGTCGCGGCGATGGTGATTCTTCACCTGGCCGTTGCTTCGGCGGGTGGCAGGGCAGCTTCTACTCGGAGGAAGTAGGATAGGGTGTTTAACTCGCGCGGTCTCGTTTCGGTTCGGCGGTGGAAGATGGCGGCTTCTGCGGTGGAGCCGCGCGGTGTGGTTGCGGTGTATTTTTGAGGCTGCCGCCCCCAGCCACCACCGAGACCACCCTGGGTAACCCTCCTCGCCCCCTCTTTTCGTCGCCCCCGCAGCCCGCCGCGCGTCTCTTCCACACCGCCGCCACCGCCGCCTGCCCTCACGGTACCCGGCTGGTGGGGGGTTGGTTTTTCCAAGCGGTGGGGAAAAATCTCGCTGCCTCTCTCTCTCGCACCCCGGGTGCTCCGGCACCCTTTTTCTCTCTTTGTCCCTTCGCCGCCGCGCGCACAACCTCCCGCAGGACCGCCGGCCGCGTTCCTGACGAATACTCTCCCGCCGATGACGACTCGCGAACTACACAAACCTCGCGCTGTCTTCCCGGCTCCGTCGCCGTTCCACCGAACGACGGGGGACCCGCGGGATATTCAGGGGGAGATGGACTTCCGGAGATGAATCTCGACGCCGCGTATCACCACGCCGCATGATTGCGGTGCGAGATTGACACTCCAGTCGATGATTTTAATCATACACAGTCGTGAGTCATCTACACGTTGCGCACGGATAGAGCCAACGTCTTGTATAGAATACAGGAACACGGTGCACGATAGCGCTACGTAGCAAATTATTTCGCTTTGCCATTCAACAGCAATAACACTCGAAAAAAAAATATTTTTCTCGTACGTGCGCTGTGTGAAACGTATCACGAATTCTTTATTGTGATAATTTTTCCTGGTATTTATGAAGGCATTTCTAACTACACTTTGAACACCATGATGTTTCACTTTTAATATCACTATATATTTAAACGGTTTATATTATTCACAAATTAGGTCCGATCACTTATTTACACATGATGGTCAAATTAATAAAATTTTTTACCAGATATCAATGTTACAATTTTCGCGAAGAAAAAGATAGCTTCTTTCTTTTCAATCTGTTTCGTTACAGCGATTTGATTACGCAGTTTTCAATATCAAATATCAAATAAGGATTTAATTTTGCATATTTGAGGATCCATTTGTCAGAAATAGAAAATACTTTCGACGGCTCTCCCGCGCGATCTCTCGTCTGTCGGCCGGCTTTTTGCCCTTCTCGGTTGATTTCTTCCTGCTTCCGTCGTTCAACGACCACCCCGCGCGAGACTGCGAAACGACACTGGGAAGAAAGGGAAAACAAAGACTGCAGAAAGGCCCCTTGTGTAGTTGCGTTTAGCACCGGAGGAATACGGGGGTTGCGCGACGCTTGGGGGTTCCCGGAGAGTATGGGCCAAGAACGAAGTCGAAACGAAGACGAACGCCAGCCAGAGGGTGAGAGAAAGAGATCGAGGAACACGTTGTTACGCACAAGTAGTCATCCCCGGATTCAGCGGACCAAATAAAGAAATATGGCAACGAGTTATTGCAAAACATATCTCTTATCATATAAACTTTGTACGTAACATAATATAGTAGACTCGTTATGGCAAAGATATAAACACGATGCAAAACGATTTGCCTTTGCGAAAATTTAAATTATACATTTTTTTATACACATTCTTTCATTGTTATTAATTATTTAACGAAGATCGTACGTTTACTTTCATCATCAATCACTGATCTAGTATTATGAAAGCAATTTTTCGTTGTATAAGAGGCGGTTAACGGAATTTGAGGGACGGATTGTAGATTACCGGAATAAAATGGAACGCGACGCGAGAATTGTAACACGTCACTCTTTCGAGAGACAACACGAGACTATCGATCATGACGTATCTGTACCAAGCCGAGAACCCCTAAACGAGACGAGCCCCCTATATAATCCCGCGCCCCTACGCGAGGAACAATGCGACGCCTCCGCGTCCCTAAATGCAGACCTTCCGAGATGCATTTCGTCATGCGTACGTTCTTTCACCGTGCAATGATGTCTCCTGCTTTCAATTACATCCGCCAGTATTCCGGACTTTAGCGTTTGTATTTTATTCTTCCTGAGAATAGTATTAATAACAATACAAGATTTTTTTAAATATTTTAGTTTTACAAATAAATGAACAGCAATTTTTCGCGTATTTAGATATAAATTTTTTTTTTAAATAACTATACATAACACAAAGTTTTCCAAAAAAAATACAATATGAAACATTGAAAAAAACATTGAATTTATTATATGTAATTTAATACCATATCGTTTTCAAGTATAAGATTAAAGAATTTTAATGTCGCATCTTTACATGTGTTTTACTGACAAATTAAAAGAGATGTTAGAAAATAGTGAGAAGAAATAATTCGAGAATATAAAAAAAATGTTTCGAACATGCATAACATTTTTAAATTTTTATTTCGTAGAAGAAACGAGTTAGGGTGAGAATGTAGTGAGAGAGAATGCGATTGGCATGCCAAGAAAACTCTAGGGCAATTTAACCGTTGGCAGACAAATAGTGTTAGAAGAACGAACTTAACGTGCGATATCAAGTGTATTGTAGGTTTTGTACATAATCTGAATCTCCGTTTTATAAAAAAAAGGAATTATTATGTACATGCTCTAGTATTAAATTGCTTTTAAAAAATATGGCTTTTTGCTGTTTATTTAAAAAAGAGAACTGTTAAAAATATTAGATTATTTAATATCTTCCGTATCCTCGATGATAGCGAAATTTTTATAAACTATTACGTCTTTATACAAAAAAAAATATTTATGTTATTATATTTATTTTATTTTATATATGCGCTTAAAATCTAATAGTCTTCCAATATCTGTTGACGAGCATTGTAATCATACGATGTGAACAGCAACAAAATAAAAACTCAATAACTTCACTACCACGCGCAGCCAAAACGATTGGTTTCTGTTTGCGTTTCGGCTATTTTTTTCGCCGATGTCCTTTCTACGGTAACGATATTCTATAACCCGCATACGACACGGTTCACATAATCGGTGAATCGATGAATGCACGACGATTATCGACGCACTTTTCCGTTCAAATTAATTGGACCAATTATCGATGCCGAACAATTATCTGCTGGCGACCAATTAGATCGGCAGGATTTGTCGATGACGTGTTGCCTAGCAAGGAATAATTGGAGCTTATGCATTGTTAAAAAAAAAAGTTACCATGTAAAAAGTTACGTTAATAGATAATCGGTTTAACCAAAATTCGCGAGACGATTTCGACGAATGACCGTCGAATTAAAAAAAAGATGTTAATGTCTCGAAGAACAATTTAAGCGTGATATTTTAACAATAATTCAAATTTACATTCGACGTGTTTTCCAAAATTACCTTCATTTTTAGTTTACAATTCCACGGTTTAAAAATTATTAAAAATTGTCAGATATACAATTTATGGATTGGATTGACATCGTTGGCATGAAAAGTATGTCAAGCATTGAAACATGTTTCTCACGCACACAAAAAAATTTCTTCTTTTTGCCTGAGTATCCCCACGACACTGATGTTTAACCACGGTCACTGACAGGCTCCCTCGCGAAGAACTACGTAATGAGTACAGCCAGGATCACTTCCTGGCGATTCTCGACGCAACGTGCGCCCGTTTACCGGCCAGTTAGTCACACGATCTTTCCCGCTGCAGCGACACTTTGATTTTCGCGGGCGCAAAAAAACGGGCAGATCGACGACAGGACGATAAAGCGATGATAGCGTGGCGACCTAACGGAGGGGGAGGGGAGGATGCGGATAGCGCGGGTGCGCCCGCGTTGTAGAGCGAAGGTAATCACACACGGTTAGCACATGTTACCCGGGGGGCAATTCTCGAAAAAGGCCGCGAGTCGTTCCGGGACGATGTCTTACGAGGGGCGAAAGGGGGGTGTGCAGGGAGGAGGGGAGGGGGAGGGTGGCGAAGAGATCTCGGGGCCCTCGATGGGTCAGGGGTTCGCGGGGGGTCGGAGGGATGTCGGAGACGATAGAGGCGGCGCCGGAGGCGGGCCGCAGTTTTTCAGGAGTTTGCGCATGCGGGTACTTTTATTCCCCACCAGAGCGTCACCGCCGCCTTGGCGTTCTTAGAAGCTTCTTAGGGTGAGTTTTGTCCCCTGCGAGGCGCACCTCCACCTAACCCACCCCACACTCACACCACCGCCACCGGAGGTTGTCGCGCGGAGGAGTCGGCGGACGGCTCGACCCGTCTGACTCGGAAAGGGTTGTACCCACTGACTGCGGCGCTCGCGACGAGTTTTGAATGGCCTTGTAAGCATTTTTCGAGGTTACATTCTTTGATTGTACCCTTCAAAACAGTCTAATGATAGACTCGGATCATGTATGGACTAAATTATTTAGGACAATACAATCTATTCGTAGAATTATTATGGCTACAATTTTCTTGTTCAGGTGACGTTTTCTACGTGCGAACGACGCGAGGTTCCTAAGTCTGTCTAATGGGGGTAACGAGATTATTGAGAGAAACCAACGGAGTAGCGTTAAGGAGTTTTCGGTCTGGAGGTAGCTCGAAATCGGATTAGCAATGAAACGAGTAATCGGTACTGGGGCTTCTCGTCAGTCTTTCGCAATATCGGACATTGTGTCTCCGTGATGAGATCTATCACGACGATACACTCGATGAAAATACAGTTTAAGCCATTTTTAATAGTGCATTGCTATACTCATAAAACAGACATTATTTGTAAAAAGGTTTTCTTAAAATTTCTGAGTGAGTGATATTATAACAAATTTAAATTTGAGGACAGTGACTTTTTTAATTATCGTCTTCTCTCGCTCCTACCCTGCCCCTCATCTCATTGTGTCCTAGTTTCACTATAAAGCTACACCTTATATTTGTTCAGAAAAGTTGCAGAAAAGATCTTGGTGTACAGTAAAAGTATTCCTTGAAGAAATTCTTTCGAGTAAGGATTCTCAAAGAATTTATTTCAAGGAAGGAATCCTTTCGGGTCAGTCGCGTCGTGATTTAATTCTTGCGCGTTTCTGTAGGCATCAGCTGTCTGCATCGAGAGGAAAATTGGCGAAGCAGGAGTCCGCGGGGTGCGAGAAATCGGGTTCTTAAGCAAGGGTAGCAACGCGACGAGCATTCGGCGAATGGTGAAAGCCAAGCGAGAAAGAGAAAGAGAGAGAGAGAGAGAGAGAGAGAGAGAGAGAGAGAGAGAGAGAAAAGGGAACACGCGGCAGGAGCTCCGTAACGGAGAAAATAAGAAAGCAAATTACCTAGCAGTCACCTACCCTCGGGGGTGAGGTGTCGATATGACATGTAGGGCGAGGGAGAGAGGGGAACCCACTGGTGGCAACCCCTGGGGTTTATTACAAGGGTGGAATCAAATACACCGGGTGTCAAAAAATGAAATGCCACCCTATTGCGTTCCTTGCCAACCCCCTTTTTGACGGGAGGATGAGATCATAGTGAGTTACGAAGGAGAGAAAAGGAAAAGCCGTGATAGGGTGAGATCGTCGCTTTTCGCGGATAAAAGATGGCAGATAATTTTTCCCCTTCGACGTCCGTAGTTGCTCCAGATATTTAATTAGATATCAAGCAAGAAATCTTTGTTTTGAGAAATATATTTTGATCTTATATCATAATACTGTAATTGCCTATACATACTTATGTAACATATTGAAATTTAAATTTTTTTTCTACATGTTTTGTTGCTTCAACAGATTTATGTTTTATACATATATAGTATACGTGACTTTAGCTGAACGATTGCTTTTCTTCATGAAACAATCTCGAAGGGGTGGCATGAACCCGATGCGACATAGTCACCCCATTTGCCAGCTTCACGCTCTTGTTTGTTTCGTAATCTTTAAGATCGGAAGGGTTCGAAGTATTCAAGGTGATTGCGAAAGTATTGTCAAACTCTCTTGATCTCGTCGAATTTTCGACAATTTATCATCAAATAAGTTTAATATCTTTCTCCCTCGTTATCATTGATTTATTATCCTGGCAATGACAAGTAATAAAATACAATTTTATCCGTGTAATTTCTGATATGATATTGCGATTATAGTTTCGACAATTTGGACGATATATTTCCTGCTCATGCAACGGAACTTCTTACAGAAACTGCCTTCGGAGGGAGAAGAAACGAGTAGTGATTAAATATTATGACCGGCTCAGTCTTCCGCGACGCGACGCCTGCGGGAGACGTTACTTAGCGTAATTAAAGGATCTCTTTGCCGAATATCTATGGGACAAACCGCGTGCCAATGAGGATCTCTTTCCTAAATCATTTTCATAACTAAGACGAGGCCGCAAATGTGTGCACAAGCTCTTAGAAATTATATATTACTGAATACGATGGTATCGTATATTCTTTTTTATTAATATTATCCTTTTATTCGCTAAACATCTAATTCATTTTTAACAGTTGCAATATAATGGCACGTAGACATTTGCTTCTAAATCTTGAAGTAGCAGATGTCCCAAGCAAGACGTTTGTCTTGGATGATGTATGATGAAAATGTCTTGTAACTATCAAGTAATGTCTTGTCGGGTGCAAGTACGAGGAAACGATGAGGGTCCGTTAGCAGCGTCGCGAGATGACTCGTTGTCCGAGGGGTGAGTGTGCCGCTTGTTCCGCTGCCGCTTTCACGGTACCTTCTAACTTTCTCATCGTTTCCAAGCAACCTCCGATTAACGTGGTTACCTGAAATCTTCCATTTTCACGAAGAATTACTCGATACTATTTATACAACTTGCATTGTGCGACTTGTATCGCAAATTTTTTCATTTTATATAATCGCGTGTAAACAAATAACAATTTATGCTTATAAATTTTATAGGATTAATATAAAAAATAATTGAGAATCTTTGTAATAATAAATAATATACAAAGATTACCAATTGAAATTTAATGCATTTATAATAATCTCGAGAATTTGTTTCACATATAAGTATCAACCGCAGACAGGCAGGTTACAGCTCAAGAAATAGAATCTCCTTAATCAGGATAGTTTCGTTATTCTGCCCTTCGCAATCGTCATCGCGTCTGACCAAGAACAACCCTAGAGGGCTACGGTCCGGAGGCTGTCCCAGGGTCATTTCCATTTGCCCCTTGCAAAGTGGAATCATTTCCCAAGAGCCTACGTTCCCCCGATCTTCGGGCTCCCGTGGCACAGCTGTGTTGGCCAGTAGTTCCCTTTCTCCTTTCATTCAATCGATGAAGTTAGCTCAGTCATAAGAATCGATCAACGATTTTAGCTCTCTTATTTATGACGAGATACATTTTTAATTTCTTGAAGAATCTCTTTACTTTCCCAAGCAAAGAGCGTGTTTAATATTTTTTTCAATTGTTTTCATTGATTGACATTTGTAATAAAAAAAAAAGAGAACCTGGCACGAGTAAATCCATCCTATCGATATCCCGCAGATTTAAATATATGTAGTTGTCGCATAGCTATACTCCCTTACAATCTCTATTCTGGTTTATGCTTCGGTGGTTTCATCAAAGGCAGGCGTCCACCCGGAACTAACTACTAATGCAGCAATCTTTCTCAAGATCTTATGTAGCCGACTTATGATCGCCCGATTTACATGGAAATGGAAACGTGACGTTTGTTAGTTTACCAAGGCTATTCATTTGAATCTCGCATAAAGAGTTCCCTCGCATAATTCTAATACGTTCCACGAAAATTACATTTCACGATTTTAACTTATAAAAGCCGTGTTTCGTCGTACCAGGCGTTGTGAAATTTCTAGCGTTGTAAAACCAACACGGATAATCGAACGAAGAAATTCGATAGCTAAGAAATTCTCCCAAGTTCCCGGGCTAGTTTCGGATAACATGGTCGTACGCTCGTGACAGTTTATCAAATTGCAAGGCTGCCCTCGGTACCCGTAAAGGGATGTAAGGGTCGTAACGTGGAACGAGGTTTGAGGGGGTAGCTTATTAGAGCCGCGACAGCAACCCCGACTCCACCTTGAAACCTCCGGCCAACCGCCACCCTTGCCAGAGTCTTACCACCTTGCTTCCTTCCATCTACCTTCTCTCCTACTACCACCTGTCTTCGACGCTCCCCCCCCTCTTTCGTCGCGAAACTCCTCATCTAACCAGTTCACGACCGTATAGTTCAAGCACCATGAAAAAGATGGTGCGACATAAAGGGTCACATGGGACTGGAAAATACTTGGTGTTCCTCTTTAATCTTCAAAGAGATCGAACTACGAAAGGGACCGTCTTCCAAGTAATTCAAGTGATCGGTGGACGACGTATATTTACGTTGATATATACATGTCTTACATAGATTTATATTGACGTTAATGCTTTGTGGGGGAATCTATACGCGAGATAACTTTAACAACAGTTGACAGTTTAGATGTACCCGGCCGTAGAGCCATGCCCTTTTCTGTTGACAGTTCGAATCAAATATCTAGTTGAAAGTTCTGAGAGAACGGCCTCCTGAATGACAACAACGAGAGGGATACATGTATCGATGCGCGATCCCGAGGGATATGTAGTTTCTTACGCAAGAACAGGACCGCACACGGTCTGATTTCGAAAGACGCAGAGCTTCCTCGCTTCTCTCTAGAGGGTAGTTTTAAAATTCAACCCCCGCATACGAAGGACTAGGGGGACGTGTGTTACACGGCACTCATATCAATCCCGAAGATCGATATAAAGCCTGGTGAAAAGATAAATATATATCTTATAATTATATCGAATTTTATATATCGGCTTCTAATACCTTATAATTATATATCGAAAGAAACAACGTTTGCCATTCTGAAATAATTACATTTATAAAAGTATTATAGCTTTATAATCTCTCTAATGCCAGAATAAAAAAAAAATAACAAATGCTTCTCTGTGTAACGTGAAAAAAAAGGTCCGATTGAAATACCAGCGATTCAGATCAATGCAGTTATCCGGAGTCAAATTGACAACATAATTCTTTTCACGAAAACGTTTTTATTTCCCTGTTTTCCAATTAATCACCTCCCATGGCATGACAAAATCATGGATTCTAGGTTACGTTCGAATCGCATGTTGTGCATATCAGAAGCGGCTGGCCACGTCGCGCTAATCGTATCGATCGAGCACTCTTAATCCATTAATGAACTTCCCAGGCTCGTTTTACCCTGGGTATCCGGGCTTTTCGCAGGCGCCGTCTGTATCTGTTACATCCCGCCGTTAAGTGTGTGTACGTGTGTGCGAGAGTATGCGCCTTTACTTCACGTACGGTCACCGACAAAAGTTTAAATTAAAACTGTCCCAATTACCTCAATTTGTGGCTCCGCGATAGATAATTTTTAATATCTTACTACATTTACATCTTTATTATATAACATCTTAAAAAAAAGAAAATTGATTAATTATATAATAAGAGCTGTTATTTAAAATATATTAAATAAAAATATAGGTGTAATTTAAAATATATTAAAAGCTCATAAATTCTAAAGCATAAGATGAATCTTTAAACGCGTTTGTATCTTCTACTTGTTTACTTCGCGAATTAAACTTTGCATCTTTTTATGTGTTCTAGGTTCTTGGAAACTTTTACAACACAGCCGCGGTCCATGCACTTTTGGCTACGACTCTACAAGCGTGCGTATGTATGTATTTGTATAATGCGACACTTTACAGACTCTTGTTGGTTGACAGTGATTTTCCACGGGATACAAAACTGTCGTTAGACCCTTTTGCGAAAAGGTCCGTGTCTGCACCCCTTGTACGCAGTTCACCTAAAACTTTTCCTACGAACCGCACACGAGGGTGTAACGCTGTATATCGAAGGGTTAGAAATTTCTCATTGTTCCTCTCTTCCTCCGTCCGTTGTATCTTTCTTCCGTTCACGTCTGACGTTTCGCTGAAAAATTTAGGACTTTTTCCTTCTTGAAAATAAATAGTCAGATATTAATTGTAGCGCTTTAATAGCAATCGAAATGAAACAAATATATAAGTTCACACTTTTTTGACGATACTTGAGCACACATATATTATATGTATATTTTAATAATATATACATATAAAAAATATACATACATATAAATCTATATAAAATATACATATATGTTCTTAGCAGTTCGGCATCTCCTGTATGCAAAAACTGTAAGAATCGACTGAAATTCCTTTTACAGAACCGCCAAACAAGCGATGAGTCTCTTACGCCGCCTTCATCCGAGACAACAAATTCCTCAAATATTTATCTGTCTTGCACCCTCGAATCCCTCTGGTACGTCGCCCCAAACGCCACTTCCGTTTCGCACTCGGCGAATGTGTCAATTCTGACGCCTATCGACATATGACAAACACCCTTCTCGTCTCCCGCTAGTTGTCGTCTTGTCCTTTCTGACATCCCTGACAATCGGGACAAAAGAACGATGTAAAAGGGAGAAAGTTGAGGGCGAAGATAGAAGATACGGCGTTTTCGAAATTCTTTTTTTTTTTAATAGCTGTTAGAAAATATTAATAGTCAATTAAAAAATAGCAGTCAAAAACAGCAGTTAAATTTATATTTTTGCTTTGTTAATAGTCTTGTTGAATATCATTAGCCAGTAAAAATCAATCGACATTTCACAATATATACTTATATTCATAATCTTATGAAAAATTATAGACAGACATCTAGACGATACAAGAGTTTAAAAATGTGTTCTAACCGCAAAGTAGGCAAAAGAAATTCTATTTATCTTCTATGCCGGATAGCTGGAATCTCCGTCGATTAGATCGAATGTTCGTGACACGTCTCGCGCTCCGGCTGCATGCAATTAATTTATTTTTCCCCGCTCGAGCGTTAATTGTTAAACTTAGATGGGCGGTCGTCGACGATTCCGCAGTTAGACTCCGAGATCGAAAGAAGGAGACGGCGAGCTACTAAGAAGAGAGAGGGGAAAGAGACAAGGATGTGCGACCGGACGTCCAATGTGCGACGGGATGGAGACGAGGAGGGACGATCGTATGAAAGACGACGGCAACGACGGAGAAGAATCGTGGAGGGTTGTATGCTGCTGCTAGGCCGGCGGCAGACCGAGACGAGAGAATCGAGAAGTTCCCGCGAAGGGAGGCGGGAAGCCAAGACACGGCGCGCGACGGATGGATTGGGTTACTGAGATAATTAGAACGATCGGCGCGATGCACGCCTCGTTGAACGATTCTTTTTCCAGCCGGTCGGCGGTTGGTTTCGTGTTTTCGAGAGCGAAGCGATAAAGGAAACGAGAAAAGTGCCCACTGAGGGAAGATACGATCGCTGATGCGTGCCATGCCCGGGCAATCTCCCGGGGAGAGGGAGAGCGTCTTCCTCGTCGATAAGTCTCAACAACGGAGATATTACGGCACCCCAGTGACATATTTTTATGCGCCGCAGCTACGACGTCGTCGCGCGATTGGTCGTTGAAGTCGTCGCCCCGTGAGATCGCTTGACCGGAAATGTGTAGCCGTCGTAAAAACATTCCGGCACGGCGCGCACGCTTTGTCCGACCGGAATATTCATCGCGATTCTCTCCGCGAGCACGCGTATATTCCTCGGCGGCGATCTCTTTCTCGTCGCGGCAGGACTTTTTTGGGAGAACCGATCCGCCGAAGATACATCGTCGTATCGCTGTAGAAAGTCAACGTTATCGGACAGGGAAGATCTGTTCTCGTTTCCGACCTCGCATAGTTTTCAGATTATGTGCCTCCGCGCTTATACGACGTCGCGCTTGACTTTACTCTATTTACGTTGAGGGACATCTGAATATTTAATCGGCTCTTCAACCAACCCCGCCTGCCTCGCTTGCCTCCGCAAAACCCCCGCTTTCCCGGTCCCAGTTGCGGTGAATTATTTAACGCCCGCAAGGGAGACCGGTTACCTATGCGAAGCGCGACGTGTTATCGTCGAGATTTTAGTATTCTTTGTTTATTGTTTCCCTGTCACGTACGATATCAATGACCGTGTGACTCTGTGAGCACCGCTGTGAGCCATGAGCAGCATTAATATGCAGTAATAATACTTGGGAATGGGCCGAGGCATGTCATAAATTCAATTTATCAGACGCACAGTTGGACGAATAATCAAATTAGGCAGACAATTACTTGGAGAAACAATTCAGACTGAAGAGAATAAAATAGAATATCATTTTCATTATATACATTCTTTTAACGCATACGATCGATATTACACGTATTTAATATGCGTAACATAATTATCTCAAAGCAATAAATCGTATATTAAAATTCACAATCATGAGAGGATAATGATTCTATTACGTTCTGTAGATATATATTAATCGAAGAGAAAAGTTAAGCTTAATTCTATTGAGCGCGTGTTTTTATCTCATTTAGTACATAGAAATGCTGAAATATTCCGGTCCAAATAAGCCGAAGACGAGGTGGGAAGTTATTTGCAGGAGTTTCCCCCGGTTCCCCTTGTTGAAACCAAATCGGTAAATGCGCAGGACGATTGTTCGACAAATAGAGGTCGGGAGTAAATAATGTGCAAACACAATTCCTGCTATGTATTGAAAGACGTAGTAGTCTTCTGCCAGCGTACGCGCACGTTTTATGTTTGATGAGAAAATCAAAATGCAATATTTGCACGATAGTGAAAAAGATTATTGAATAAAATTAAATTTTCAGACGTATTTAGGAATGTGTATACATTTTTATTTACGATATAAAATGTTGCTCAGTTTGAATGTATAGTGTGGTTCAGAATGAGTTCTTCGAATGTAGCGCTTCTCGTGGAGAATGACGGTACCATGTAGGCAACCATGTTGACTGTGTTCGAATGTGTGTTGTTCAGTGAAATACCTTATTTCTCTTCTATTGGTAATGCCTTTCCCCGCCTCACATTATTTTTTATTAATGCGAAAAAAAATGTGATAAAATTTTGTACTCAAGATATTTAACATAGCAACAACTTTGCTAGAAAGGCTTTATAATTTCTTTTATTTAAGCCGTTAAAATTTAAATGTTGTCATCATTGACGTTACCTTCCATTTTTTTCCTCTTCATTCTTTAAATTTCTATCTTTTATATCTGTTTTTATTTTAAATCATTGGCAAGATTTGATCATTTGATCATATAAAATGTACATTAAACGTATTATTATGCCTAGGCACAATTATTTTTACACTCTTCAACAATGTTATCGTGTGAAGATTAGATATGATCTTAAGCAGAGTGCGCTAGGTTGTATGCTTCTCTGTTCTTTGTCACACAGCTTCGAATTTAGAATGTAACAGCTCAAACGGTAAGTGCAAGAATAAACTGTCATCGATCTTGAAATGACGCCCTCGCAACACGTCAAAGCGTTGAATACGTCATGTGCCACCTGTTACAGTAATCGTTGCAGTGATAAGCAAATGATCATGTCTGCGGTCTGATTTCAAGCTTTAAGGATTCAAAGAAGATAACACAACGACTTATCGTCGTCGTGGCGCAGAAGCAGATTCGATTCTAGTGTTGAATGCAGTAACCATACAATGGCGGAGGGACCGGAATTAAGTTATTTCGATTTGCGCACGGTACACGATCATTTTGATCAAGCTCTCCTGGAAAATGACGATATCGATCTGAAAGAATACCTAGACGCCTACAGCGAACTATATAAGTAAGTTGGATCGTTGACTTATTTTTCATCATTTAACATAACCTTTACTCATCGTGCATGAATCTCAAATCGTTAGGTATCTGATTTATTATGGTTGACATTTGGCAGGTAATCTTTGACATCTTTGCAACATATCTAAATGATCTAAATAATTAAAAGCAAATAACAGTTATATTAAATATTGTGTATATTGTCTTTAATACAAAATTTAATAAATTTTAATTAAATATGTAACAAGTAATAATATAAAAACTGTAATTCTTTAACATTATTGTAATTACATTTCTTTTGCTGCTATCTGTCACTTTATTTGCCTCGTTAACTCAGCAAATTGATTGTATTATCTGTTATTAATCTGTGATATCAGATTTGAGATTACGTTTATATAAGAGATTTGTGTTTCGTGCACATGCAGATTTTTTCAGCTGATGGGCAGTGTCTTCAGTTTTGTCTCTTCCGATCTGAAGCAAAAGATAGACGTACTGGCTGAACTGAAAGATAAAGACGCTCAGAATTATACAACTGTCATATCTATGATTGAATATGAGAGAGACAACAATCTTCTAAAGAAACCCAAGTTTGTCAATGGCGCACGTACTTTATTGCGACTACACAGAGGTTTAGGTACTACATTGTTATACCTCTTGATATTATTTAGAAATTCGCAGCTGACTTGCGTTACTTGACCTTCTAGATTTTATTAAGGTATTTCTACTACAACTGAGTGATCTCTCGGACCTCGATAAAACGGGTCGTTGTTGTCAAGATGCGTATAACAAAACCCTAGCCGAGCATCATCCATGGGTGATTAGAGAAGCTGCAAAAGTTGCGATGTACACTATGCCTTCTAAAGAGGCTTTGTTGAAAAAGGTAAATGAGTTACCAGAATTGCTTTAGAATTACGAAATAGATGATATATCTAGAATAGATTACTTCACTTGCATTTGATCCTCAGGTCTGCGGTGACAATGTTCAGCGGAACATAGATGTTTTGCCCAAAATGTTGGAGGTGACTGGGGACGTGTTAAGCCGCACTCATAAAATTTATGACATTTATGAGTTGCACGGTCTACCATGAACGATCGTAGAAAATGAACAAAGGAATTACTTCATCTGAAACGTCTAGCTTTCCGAAATACGGCACGCAACATTCCGCATGTATTCAAGATATTGTGCATTGCGATATTACTAAGACATTGTAGAATTAATATTTTCAATTAATTCTTAATAAATAAGCGCCAACTTATTTACGAGAATACGTACTTCTTTATAATTGATATTATACGTATGTAAAATTAGTATACTGATAATGTACAAATAGTGGCACAAGCGTACGTAAGTATATCACTTATGTAATGTGATTTCTTTTGTCATTTTAATTTACAGTTAATATATGTTATTGGGCTCGAAATTAATTTTATTAGGTTTAAACAACGTTTCTGGTCAGGCTCGGCAATGTGCGCTATTTATATAATATATTTCTATGTTGTATAAAAATTTATTATCTGATAAAAAGATTATAATAAAGTTTATTTCATTCTCTTTTTATTATTATTATTACCAGCAATACCTCTTATCTATTATTACCTCTTAATATTTATTCATCATCATGTGGCATAGAGAGTTATGCTTCTGCTCTTTATGCCGCAGATCCGGATTCAAATCCGACCGCATCAATAACAAAACAAAAATATCTGATTTTATTCAATCGCCATCTCTCGAAAAAGGTAATGGCAAATTACCGAGAGTATCTTGCCCTGTGCACATATCATCCAAATAAAATTAATTGATCCCCCTATCAACTGGCCAGCGTGATAGAGAAAATATATTACTACCTCTTAATATTATTAGAAATAATTTAATATACTGGAATGTAGTAATTAATTACTTATTTTGAGTATTAAAAGCACTAAACAATAATGCTTTAACACTTGAAATAGGTAATTTTCAAAATTAAATATTATTAAATTGGCCATTATTAAATTGGATATCTGGGCTTATAATTATTTTGCAGTTGTTTTGCTTACTGTCATTTCTCAAAGCGGAAAATTTTAAAGATGAGATGATTAATATATGAAGTTCAATGCGATATGTTCACTACATTAGAATTAGGAACTGATGCCAGTTCCTAATTCTAATGCAATTTTTTAAATTACATTTAACGAAGTTAGTGTTGTTGAAGTAAAGTTTGATATTGTTGTACTGTTTGCGGAAGAGAATAATTCGTCATCAATTAACATACCTGAAACAAAATGAAATAATATCCGATAAAGTAAATTGTTCGATGTGAGGGAGAATATAACAGCCATGTTATTAACGGCGAATTTCAACTTTACCGGCGACGCTAGCTGTGAGGAAACAGACGGCGGTACCAGTAACGAAGGCTCGTACAACGACATTCACTATTTGCTCTTTCTTTTCAGGCGCCAAAGATGAAAAAACGCCGACCTGAATGCCGATTGATCCTGGATTCGCAAAACCGCAGATCGCGAATGTGGCTATTGCTTCCGATCTTCCGTATAATTTGCCTTCCTCCTTCATCTCGCCCATCTTTTGGTAAGCGACTAATTCATTGACCATTGTTTTTAAACCTATCAACGTTCCCACGTGTTCGCAATGTTCCCAAGGAACACCCATCAGCCAACTTAGCGGCATAAAAACATACGCCAGTATGATCTGCAAAACTACAATCTTACAGTTTGCCCCAAAGAATATTAAATAGTAAATATAATTTAAATGCATATAAATTTTTAGAAGCCGGTAAAATAAAAAATGTGTCGAAAAATTTGTCTACCTCGAGACTCAGTTGTTCGTAACCAACGAGACCACCGAACCAAGAGAGCACTCCATTTACAAATGCAATGAAAGCTACAAAAGCTACGATATTTGCAATTATGCCTAAAACGATTGGAAGCGCGGCTAATGCGCCATTCGTTGCGGCATCCAAAATACTACTGTCCGATCTAATTACAATCGAAGTTTTTATAACACAGCCGTTATTAAGACCAGTAATTCGCAAAAATTAAAAATGTCCGATTTATGAAGCACTTACGATTTCTCAAGTTTGATATTTTCGAATTTCGTGTTGCTTTGCTCAGTTTCGGGATAAAAAAGCTTGGAAAAGGCTAAAGCGGTCGGTGCAGACATTATGGAAGCGGTTATTAAATGAGCCGGATTAGCACCGAATGCTATATATGCGGCTAATACCGAACCTGCAACGGGTGGGCAAACATAATTATAAATTGAAATTTAATGCTGTCAGTGACACGTGCATTTATGAAATGTATGTGACATACCGGAAACCGTGGAAAATCCCGAGCTCAATATGGCATGCAACTCTGAGGATGTTAAATCATTGATGTACGGTGTAATCATAAGGGGGGATTCGGACTGAAAGGCAAAATAAATTAGTATAGTTTTAAATTGGAATTAGAAATATTGCGGAAGAATACGAATTATTGTACTTTAGTTGCTTAAACAATGGCAATAAATTTAGTAATATTACCATCCCAATGAAAGGATTAGCCACGGTGGATAATGACTCACACAGCGTTGTACCCATTATGCTTTGCAAAATCCATCCTAGCTTTATGATAATCCATTGCATCGCACCGAGATAGGTCATGATTTGCACCACGAAGCTGAAGAAAAAAATCACAGGCAGCACCTAATGAAGTAATTTATATTAGTAGTAGTTTGTAACAATACAAAAAGTTATAAATCAAAGGAAAATCATTACGAAGATACACTAAGCAATGTAAAAATTTCCTGATAAAATTTTATTTTACATTTCTAAACATATTATGATGCAAAATCAACTGACGCTAAAAGCGAAGACTCCTTTGGTAACTAGATCGTTCGAGAATACAAAGCTGGCGCCAGCTTTAGCGTAATCCAAGAAAGTGGCCACTTTCCCAGACACACACTGGAAAATACTACGACCAACGGGCCATCGAAGCGTAATAAGTCCAAGTATAAATTGTAAAATCAAGCCCCAAATGACGGGTCTCCAATTGATCTGTATACATATGAGATTATATTAAAATAATTGAAAGCTGCAATAAATGAGAGAAACTACATCAACGATTTTATGTTTTAAAAGAATTTAAGTTATTTTAAATTTGTACTTAATATTCGAATTTCTTTCTTTTCTTTCCTGGAAAATGGAATATATGGCGTATAAAAAATTATGAACAAGAGATCCGCGTGCATTAAGTGCATTAGATGATTTAATGAAGTGGGTTAATTCTAGTGGAATTGGCGACGCGTCTACCCACATGCCTCGCAGTAATTTTCCCCGGGCAACGCTCGCGTATGTGTCATAATAATTGGAACGCGTTCGAGTTGATGCGACAGACGGGAATAATTATTATAAAATGTGAAATCCGCGAATCAATTACTCTCTCGTAGATTTATTTCGAGCAATGGTGATAAGAAATTCATTTTCTATGACGTAAGAATTGACAGATAGATCGGAGTCGGCGCTTTATGATATCAAACTCAAGATACGATCAACTTGCCTGTCCCGGATGTTTAGAGAAAATCCAACCTAATCCTAGCAAGACGATAACGCAGAGAATACCAATTAGCCTGTTTCTCGAATTTGCGGTATCGATAATAAGGAAAGTAATAATGGCTATTAGTATAATCAAATAAATAATCGCCATTCCAATACGCGTCCCGTATCTAAAAGTTTTCATAATGTCGGCATTAATCGTTTATATTGTAAATCATTTAAATTATTGAACAAAATAACGTTAATTTTTTACTTGGTACTTTGCAAGCGCTCCAAGAAACTCGTTGCTGGTCGGCAGCATCTTAAAATGTACTTGCCAAAATATCGTTTTACGATCAAAAAATAAAATAAACCAAGATAAGTAAGTCCAGTAAGTATAAGTAGTAAACCATACCCTTCACACCATTGAAAATCGCAATTTTTTTCTAAAAAGAAAAAAAAATCTCAATGAAGAAAGTGTCTTTCTTTGTAAATTTAAATCGATCAATCAGTCAAAATTAAGTTCTGCTGAAACAAATTAACTCACGGTTTTTTCCCCAATATATACCCGCGAAGATTATATAGGTTATTATAAAAAGATTTAAAATTATTAGGCAAAAAATCTTAAAAACTCTTCGGTGTTTTGAAAGATAAGCGTTGATTGCATTGCTGTTGGTTGCCCAAGGTGGTTTTGCTTGACGATAAGAATTACTATTCTGTGAAAACAATGTACTTTATGTATTATTGACTAATATTGCTTGAAATTATTGGATTAATAATGTTTTAAATTATTAGTGTTATACAAAATTTTAAACAACAATAATGTAAAACTACTTTATTCTGCTTTATCTTTATTTTAATTTTTATTAATTTATTATTAAAATAAATTTATATGTAAAAATAACGTTACATTGATAGTATTGTTACTCATTAACTGTAGCAAATTATATATTCTGCTTCTGTATAGTTATTATTATCTTAATTGTTTCCGCACGAAAATGCGCTTGAAAATATTATGTTGAATGATTGAGCATTTCAAACACTGATGTGTATCATATCAATGATTTCAAACAAAAGCATTTTTTTGCAATAACAAACTGATATGCTTACCTGATGCGTAATAGGTTCACTTTTCCGACGACCATCTTCTAACATATCTAACTGATTATCCTATTAATCAAAAGTAACGAACTTTTTTTAATAGCATTTATCGAATAAATATAAGAGTTAAATATAGAGAAAATTAATGATGATTTAAAAGATATAATGGAGATAATACGTAGAAAAAATATATACGTATATTTCGTTGAATATATTTATATATTTCAACTTGCTTAATACTATTAATAATTACTATTAATATAAAAAAATATATTCTTGAATATTTAATAAATTTCACTGTAAATTACAATCTACATATTACTTAATAGAATGTTATTGATAGAAAAGAGAAATTACTTCAAATGCCTGGTTCACCCTTCCAGACATGTCTCACTGCCTTTCACCACACTTTATTAAAATATATATGTATACATATGTCTTCTTTTCGACACTCTTTTCGCTATACTGACGCAAAACGGAAGAATGTGTTTCCCGACATGCGAGGGAATAATAATTCTCGTACACTTTGTAATCTCATTGAAGTTGTATAGCAGATAACGTTGATAACAGGGCGCCTTGTAAAACTTTGACAATTTGTATGTAGGTAATCGACACACTATTATGATTTTCATACATCAGGTCACACAAACATAATTTGATTAATAGTTTGAAATTTTTTCTACATCAATCCCCATTAAATCGCTTTTCTAATTTGAAAAGCTGATAAAACTGTATATTAATTTTATCACAATTTTAGTATCTATTAATCAGGTTATCTGCGCATTGACGTTTCGCGATAAATACTTAAGATGTTGTGGCTTAACGAAGAAAACAATTCGATGACACGCAAAAAATGTATGTACACTGTAAAAACGCTAGGCATTGCTTATTAACTACGTGCAACATGATAAGACGACCGGGAACTACTGAAAATCGGTGATGGAGACATTGTGCAAGGCACAACGAGGTACGCGGACTACGAGTGGGGATACTCCCTTCTTACTATGACATTTTGAATGAAAAAAGATAATGCGAATCCTCTTTTGCAATCGTTGAAACATGATGAATTTTGCTGAGATATAGAATGTCTCAGATTCATCACATTTCTTTTCACTTACGAGTTTCTGTAAGCGATATCTCGGAATACATATTCTTTCGACCTTCAACTTAATATTTTATTACTATGTACAATACTTGATACAGTCATGTTTCCTCCGAATCCTCCGATTTATATAAAATTTTTCGAAATAATTTACACACACGTGGCAAAATTACATATGCTTATCTCTCTGAGAATTGTTAAACTTATCGCAATTGATTAGATATATTTTGTTAAAAAACTTTATTTCTCCAACTATCTTTTAAATAATGCAAAAGTAAACATTAATTAATTTAATTTAAACATCAAGCGTTATTTACGACAAAGAATGAAGATGCAAGGATGTTCTTCATAAAAATATATAAATTCAAGACCTTTTCTTATATATAATTACAATTATAAATCTCGTTGCTTGTTGCATTGTGCACGTTAGAACATACGTGTTTATTTTAAAAATATCTTTTTTTACATGTCTTGAAAAAACGCGTTTAAATATAAAATTACGTACTACTATTTATATAGTTTATATAATTTCTTATATCATCGTTGTGTATTATTCAATTCTTAAAATTTTCGTCTCGCGAGCGTGATACAATAATCATGTTTACTTCAACGGTGCAACGATACGGAATTTATCTTTTAAATTATCATAATCGCATCAAAAACTTTATTTGACGGAAATCACTTTTGACTGTATTTCCTGTGTTTTATTACGCGATTTATTAACGGAAACAAGCTCTTTCCACATAGCTAATCTTACCTTGAGTTTTCTTATTATTTATCTTATTAATGAAAAGTAAATGATAGCGAGCGATTTGTCAGACTGATACCAAAAGACGAATGAAAAATATCAAATTGCGTATTTTGCTTCGTGTCATTCTCGCATGCGTACACGTGCAACCATCACGCGACGTGTCTTAACGGATCGCCGCGAGGTCTGACACGTGAGATGCAATCTAAACAGGTGCATAAAAATTCTCGCGCCGCCACGACTCAGACGCATGGGCGTGCAGTTAATCGGTATTGCCGATAAACAGGACGAGACGTAGAAACTGGAGAACTAAACCGGAAGACGGGGCCATGCCTCGCACACAATTCGGTGGCCGTGAAAAAAATGCGTTTTGAAGTGGTTATTATGTAATTGCGTACAACAATGACCGTGACATAACTGCAACGGTTTTTTTTTCTTCGATGCAAGAACGATAAAAAACTATGACGGATAGAAAACTATGACAGAAAATTGCCTACGTTCTGACTTATATTGGGGACGCTTGCAGAGTCACACACATTTGCATACATTTAACGATAACGTATAATACTTTTGCAGTTATTATTTGTATTTACCAAGAAGTTCAAATTTAGTATATATATATATATATATATATATATATATATATATGTATATGTGCATCGTATCTTTTTAATAATTTTAAATAAACGTATTGTAATTTTATTTATATATTGTGTGAATTATAAATATTATAATCCTTTCATACAATTATGTTTGATAAGGGACTTTAAATTTAAATGAAAAGATATAAATTTTAGATAAACATCAAAGATAAATATCAAATTGTTCTTTATATTCATACAAACAACTATCATTCAATAAGCAGTACACATGCTACGCATGTCCTTGACGCGAAACATTACCGCGTGTCTCTTGTTAAATACATTTGAATAAGAAGGATGACAAATAGAAATATCGTAAAGTTATATAAAAGAATTTACAAAGTAATCGTAAACGTCATGAGTTATCGATAGGTAGTATCTTAATGTTTATTTGTTCGGCGTGATTTTTAGATGAACTTGACTTCGAATATAAAAGTGATTTAATGATACGGCGGTGATAAAGTGGGCAAACTTATCTATTCTATTTTGCAGTTCAATGTAATACAATTAAACGTTCGATGATAAGAATTATTAGATTTAGAGCCGTATATAATTGCGTTTCCCTGTGACTTCTCTCTTGATATTGATCCTGATATTTTTCTCAAGATGAGATCCAATTTATTTCATAAATACGAATGTTAGTATTCATAAATTCGTTAATTTTGAGTTTCAATTGTTAAAAGTCTTAGCTAGTAAAACAGTTTTAGCTATATTACATTAAAAACGAAATCTAAAATTAATTATAAAAATTAAATAAAGGATTTTGTAATCTAATTATTTCTAGTCACATACACACAAAACATGCATGTAGAATTTCGAAACTCGAAATACGACATGTCATGTGTTATACTATATTAAAATGCAATACGTTAATAATGTTGTAATGAGATTATGAACTTAATTTTGGAAAGTCGTATGCGTTATTTAAAAACATCCGGTAAACTGATACGGAATACTTTGCAGTATACGAAGAAATGTACAGATTTCAAAAGAACACGCATATATTGATGATATATAGTCGATAACACACTCGAGTAACTAACCCTAAATTAGTCAAAGAGCTTAACGCTACAATATTTTTCAGATGATTCACGATATCCTACACGTTTATTGTTAAATCCACACAAAGATATAGATTGTCCTGTATAAATCACGAAGCAGGAAGTCCGAGTAATCGGAGGCTCTCAAGGCTAAACCGTCTGGCTGCTGGCGAGGAACAAAAAAACCGAAGATGAGCTTATCTCGTCGAGACGACGCGCGACGAGAGAACATTATTTTGCTGAGAATCATGTTCGAATTTTTGTTTGAAGCGATGCGCGACGGATCGAGTTCTACCTTCGCGCTGTAAGCGTTCTCCCTTCCGTTTGATAAAGAGCCGAGGTAATTCAAATCTATTTCTCGGGCGAGACTATTGTGAGTCGTTAAAAAAAAAGATGTTCTGCGGAAATCACCTATTTGAAACCACGCTAGCCTCCTCCTTGTTTTCGATTTGTGCATTCTGTACATTTTAGATAGCCGCGAGTTGTATAAATTGTCAAGTAAATGTTTTGATTAGATCAGCGTAATTTTTTACGATATAAACAGAAATAATTCTCGCCGACGTAAGGCCTGCTTTCACTAGTGGATTATATTCCGCTTGGACTCCCTTTTCGACACTGTCACATGACGTAATAATGTGTTTAGTCTGCCGAATGTTTTAGACTTCGTGATATTTACAAACGGTCTGCTGTTACTCGAGAAAGAGGAACAAAGGTTTTTGAGAGGAAAGAAATTAGCCTGTGCAGCATCTTATTATCTGACATAATCGTTGCGCACAGAGAGCGATCGAAATAATACTAGGTTTTTTTATTAAAATTTACTTGGTAGATTTTTGGATTACAGAATTTAACAATATTGAAATTCTAATCTGTTTTATTGCATACCATAGCAATATATATGAAATTCTAATCTGTTTCATTGCGTATACTATATTTATACTGTTCCATCCGACCACCATGAGCCCAGACTATTTGGGCAATAGATCTCCTTTTTATTTACGTCTGCTTTACTGCGCGGCCTTGATAACTCTACGCGAAAATTATTCTATTTTCTACGTGCACATGGTAGCGTAGCTAGGCGTGCCAGCTTTAGATTTCTGGCATCGCGCCAAGAGCAATATAAATAGCCAAATTTGCAGAACGTAACTCGTACATTCGTGGCGAGCTACAACATCGCGTTTCGCGGATATCGATTGAAGGGCTGCCTGGAAAAATGTTGCAACCATCATTTTTATGAAAAAAGTGATGTTTTAATGGAAAAACATCGCTCGTGAATTGGCTAACATGATTTTTTTTATATTCTCAAGGCTTTCACGAGTATTCTCTTTAAAAGTGCTAATAGGTTTACGAGTTTTCTCGGTGTCTTAATACATTTTTATGCCATGTATAACGAACGATGCTGTTCGCTTCATCACTCATCAGGTCAAAGAGCGTTTTTTTTTATTTCCTGTAAAATTTAAAAAAATGTTGGATGCGCGACGTTCTTCCAGGGAGCCCATCGATTGTCGAAATCGCCGTAGATGGCTTAAGAAACCATCGTATCAACGTCGAATAACTCTCCGAGTACTCCGAGACGAATCCGACGCGCGGAAATGCGGACTCTACTGCCTCGACCGCGGAAATAGTACCTGCTGAACTGCCTGATACTGGACACACGAGAGCAGGGAAATTAAACATTCCGCAGAATTCCATCGTCCTTCTCCTTCATCCCTCTATACCTCTTCGCCTCGTTTCAAACGGTTCGCCTTGGAACGCCGCGTTCGAGACGCCGTCAACATCGACGTCCCGCCATTTCTTATCGCCTCCCTTGGCTCGAAAACAAGAGCATCGAATTTAACCATTTCGTTAGAACAGAAATGCGTACACAACTTTGTCCTGTCATTCGACGCTGTAAAAATTCAAACTAAAACTCGAATTACAGACAGCTGACTTTTACATTGTCAGCAATTTCGTGTGCGTATCTATGCGCGTCTTAGATTTATTATTTCATTTTACTCCATTTATTAGAAACTGATGCAGTTATTCTACTCTCCAGTTTCTGTATAGCATAATTGGTAATAGGATATTTTGTACAATTTTTACTATGTCGAATGAAAACATTGGCCACATTATAAATTGGAATTACGTAATCGCGATGCCCGACGACGATGAATCGGTTGTCGCGTACGTGGCATAATTCGTGATTAGCCATCTCGTCATTATGCGATTTAACCAGAGGGAACACATACGTAACTGCACGTACACTTCCTTCCTCGTGTTCTCGTGTTTCTTCTTTACTCTCGTTTCGTTGGAATGCCGATTCATCCGTCATCGTCTGTCGCAGCACGCGACACCCTTCGGTGGCTACACAGATCGTGTTCCACCTTGTAATTCTCCTACAGTACTTCCGATATCCGTTCTACTCTCTTAATTTCATTGTTATATTTGTATTTCATTTAAAAATGGAAATTCCATTAAAGAGATACTCGAATTCCTTGCATTTATTGTTATCCATTTATCTGATCAATTTGAATCATTTTTTTTTATACTAAGAAAAGCACATATCCAAATTTGATTACATGATATTTATAATTAATCATGTAATTAAATTTTGTAGTTTATGATTTATGTGTTCTTTCTTACTCTTTTTTATTCTCATGTAATTTGCAAGAGACATTTCATTTTTAGTTACTTAAAATTTTAAAACATGTATATATATACATGTTTATGTGTGTGTGTGTGTGTGTGTGTGTTGTGAGACTTTTGGACTTATCCAGTTTTAAAAGTGCGCGCTTACAGGAAATTTACACTTGGCTTAGAAAGTTTATAAAAGTGCGTCTCTCGCATTCCGGTCTTAAAGTGTACGTCTGCGCTGCGCAGAACAAGCATGAAATATCGAAAAGTCGAGAAAGAGGCAAGCGGTGAGCTAGGGGATAAACAGGGGGAGACAGGGAGATCTCCTTCTCCGGGCGATTTGCGTATTCCCGATAGGCAGGTATTGGTTTTAAAATGACCGTCTGGTCCGAAGACGATTGCGTTGCGCGCCCACGCGTGGGTGCCGACGCGCGGATTGCGCAATCCACTCCGAAATTCAAATCCCGATTCCACGAAGCGATCGAAGAATCGGGAAGGCGGACCGAGAACGTAGTATCCCCTGACGGATCCCGAGAAGAGAAGAACCTTATCTTGATTGCCGTCTGCCTCCGTTCTCTCTCGCAGGCGAAGACGTCGAGGGCCCGAGTGTTGGCCGGAGAGACCATGCAAATTGCACGATTTCCATTTCTTTTTTGTTCCATTTCTGCATCTTCCTCCTTCCCCGTTACCCCCATCGCCGCGCAGCCGTCTCGCGCGGAGTCCTCGTGCCGCGCCGCGCTGGTCCGGGAGATCGGCCGGCCAGCGTCGGTGGAATTCCTCTTTTTTTTTACAATTCCAATCGGAGGAAACGGGCATAAGGCGGAATAATTTGGCGCGCGTGGGCAGAGCGTCTTAAATTCTCACTCGTGGCGTCGTCTTTCTGTCTCTCGGGGGAGAAGGCAGAGAGAGAGAGAGAAAAAGAGAGAGAGAGAGAGGGGGGGTCCCGGAGGAGAGAGGGGACTCTGTCATTAGGGAAGGCGTATCTCGGATGCACCGCGCCGCGCCGGCCGCGATTCAGCTCTCGACGCCAGGTGAGACGACGTTCTCCGAGAGACCAGGAGTCCGATGTTTACGCGCGAGGTTTTTCTGCCGCGATGTGTTCCTCTCTCCCCGAGAGATGTTGTCTGCGTCGCCATCGAACGCCAAGCTCGACGTTCCTCGCACATGTTATCCTTTCCCCCGAGCTATGAAAATAATTCCGAGAAACACCTTCGGACATGCCGGTTGTTATGATCGAGTCCCATCGATTACGAAAAATTTACTGGTGCATTCGTCTTCAATCTTTTTTTTTCTTTTTTCTTTTTCAATAAAAGAATCCATCGGTAGCTGACGGGACGCGTCATGATCGAACCAACAATAAGCGGGATTCGAACAACCCGGTAATCGATTGGTTTCGAATCAATTAGTATCAAGTCGAAATCTTTTTGTCATTCGCGAATTAATCAGGTCACGAATGGTTTTTCGACTGTAAAGGTCAGGATAATTGACTAACTCGGGTGTCTTTTCTTACTATCTTTATCACGCCAGAAGTACAATGATCTTGTTCAGACGCCTTGTATTATTACAGTATCGACTCTGTCGTCCACGCAGTGGATAATCTATACTCGAAAACAGTAACTCTCACGTCCTTACAGTTTCACCGTCTATCTAGTTCTGCCCGTTCCTTGTCCTTCCACACAAGAACCCCGCTCTCCCGCGCTACCCGCACTCGTCCCTTTTATGCATACGTCATACTTCGTTACGTCATTCGATAGGCGCGCCAATGCGCGTCTATACAAGACCGCCTACTTTACACGACGATAACAGCGCAGGATTTTTTTGTTCGCCGTGGCTCGTTCGCAGCGTCTGATGAGTCTGATCGACGCATTGC
>NW_012026917.1:381726-387491 GCF_000956235.1 Wasmannia auropunctata
TCCTGCAATCTGTTATGATCTACGAATATCTACGTGGTGTACACGCTAGTCGCTCATAACTTGCACAAATTCGTAAAATTTCAATAAGTCTTGTGTGATCTGTTATAGTCTGCGACTATCTACGTGGTGTCCATTGACACTTAACGTTAGTCGCCTATAACTCACCAAGTTACATTTAAAACCATATACTCACACTAATTATACATACTTTGTTTCAATAAGTCTTGTGTGATCTGTTATAGTCTGCGACTATCTACGTGATGTCCATTGACACTTAACGTTAGTCGCCTACAACTCACTAAGTTACATTTAAAATCATATACTCACACTAATTATACATACTTTGTTACAGTCTGTAATCGTTTGCGCAGTATCTGGTAATATCTATTCGTCTTGAGTACTAATTATTTATAACATGCTTTTAACTAAGTAAGGTTTCTTAACTCTATGTCATCGATCTAAACTAATAACGGTTAATCATATTTTATTCACTCTCCTTTCCATTTTCTTGGTTGTATTCGTTGTCGCTATCATCGCTCGCTGGGTCATTAAAATTAAGCCATGGGTGTAATTTATCGATTGCTACTACATTTTCATATCGTTTGTTTCCTCTACGAGTTATCGGTGTATCTTCTACCAAAAATCTATCGTTTGGTAAAATCTTTGTAATACGATAAGGGCCTTGGAACCTGGCCACTAATTTTTTCGGTTTTCCTAACATTGCCTGATCTGTTGAAGTTCTTTCAATTCTTACTAAATCCCCTACTTTATAGGGCGTCGGTGCCCTTCTTCGTTTGTTAAATCTCTTTTCCGCAATATTTTGTTGTCGTTGTATTTTTTCGTTAGCTTCGGTCCTCATTTTCGCTAGATCACCGCCACTGACGCGATGTTTCGTTGCATAAATCACATCGCTAATTATATTTTCGGAAGCATTTATTAATTTACATCCGAACAATAATTCCGAGGGGCTTTTTCCTGTTGTGTCATTCGTTGTGGTATTTATAGCTAACTGTATCTCACCTACATACTCGTCCCATGTACAGTCCTTTTCGTCATGGCTGCGGGCGCCAAGGGCACTAATAATAGTTCGGTTAAAACGTTCTACCTGCCCGTTCGCCCTGGGAGTGGCGACTGCATTTAATACATGTTTTATTTTATGTTCCTGTATAAAAGCTTTAAATTTGGAACTTGTAAAACATGTTCCTCTATCTGTAATAATACGAGTTGGTGTCCCAAAATAACCGAAATGCTCTTTAAAAACTCTAATTGCTGTCATAGTTTTAGTATCTCGAACTGCCTTAATATTAATATATTTTGTGAATGCGTCAATAATTACTAACAGATAAGTGTTCCCTCTTTTACTGCGAACGAATGGACCCAGGTGGTCAGCATGTAAAGTATGAAAAGGCACATTGATCTTTGGTATTGCATGGAGAAAACCCTCCTTTGGGCCTCCAGGTGCCTTATGATGCGCGCATTCTAAACACGCCGAAACATATTTTTTTACAAATCGGCGCATCCTTGGGAACCAGAACGACTCCCGAATACGCGATAGTGTTTTTTCAAAACCAAAGTGCCCTGCATTATCGTGATTCATTCTCATTATTTGCCATCGAACCCCTTTTGGCACTACCCATTTTATCTCACCATTAACTTGTCTATATACGTTGCCACCTTTAATTTTATAATTCTTATGCACGTCTATCATATGCCCTACTTCCTTATGCTCTAGTACCTCCTTAATTTTTCCGATTTCTTCGTCTGCACTTTGAACGGTAGCTATCCAATTCGTTACATCTATTTGTAATACGTCTAACGCGCATTCGCCCATACTCGCATTTAATTCAATAGCTGGGTTGCGACTCAGTGCATCTACGTGCGCCATACGTGTGCCCGGTCTATATTCAATTTCGCAATCGTATTCTTGCAACTGAATCCACCATCGTGCGATTCGCGGCACTAAGTCACGCTTGGTTAACACGGTTCGCAGTGCATTGCAATCCGTAATTATCTTGAACTTTAGGCCTAAGAGATAAACGCGGAAGCGGCGTAGGGCCTCAATTACCGCAAGGGTTTCTAAGTCGTATGAGTGCCATTTTTGTTCGTCTGTAGTTGTTTTTCTGCTATAATACGCGACTGGTTTTAGTGCCCCCTCGGCATTTCGTTGCATCAAAATGCCCGCAATCCCTACTTTTGATGCATCTGTATGTAATTCCGTTTCCCGTTTCATGTCGTATAATGCCATTACCGGTCGTTCAATTAATTTTTTTTTTAATTGGTTGAAAGCTTCTGTCTGTTCGTTTGTCCATTTCCATTCTGATGTGTTTTTTAGTAAATCAGTAAGTGGTCGCGCTATCGTGGCAAAATTTTCTACGAATCGCCTATAAAAACTTGCAAGTCCGATAAACTGTCTGATTTCGTGTACGTTTCTAGGAACAGGAAATTTTGAAACAGCGTTCGTCTTTAGCGCCCCTGGTTGAATCCCGTCCCCGCTAATTTCAAATCCTAAGAAATCAATATTTTTGTGAAAGAATTTACATTTACTTAGTTTCAAGGTTAACCCACTTTCGTTTATCAGTGTTAAAACTTTGTCTAGTCGTTCCAAGCCTTCGTCTACCGCTCGTGCCGGAATTAGTATGTCATCCATATATATCAAGGCAAATTTATTTTTTACTTCTGCTAAAATTTTATCCATAGATCTTTGGAACACGGATGGCGCGTTAGCTAACCCGAACGGCATACGCTTAAACTGATATTGTCCATCTGGAGTAACAAATGCAGTCTTATCTTGTGATTCTAAAGCTACGGGAATTTGATAATAACCGGATGCCAAATCAAGAGTCGTGAACAGAGAATTCCCCGCCAATAAATTTAATTGATCGTCTATTAGCGGCAAGGGGTAGTGTTCCTTACGCGTTTTACGGTTTAGCGCACGATAATCTATGCATAATCTCTTATCCCCTGTTTTCTTTTTAACAAGTAAAACTGGGCTAGCGTAAGAAGATTCGGATTCGCACACTATGTCCGCATCGATCATTTCCTGTACCATTTTCCGTACCGTTTGTCTTTCTGGCACTGAGAGTCGGTACGGGCGATATACGATAGGTTTTGCGTCTGTCAGTTCTATTTCCATCTGTGTAATGTTTGTAAAACCTAAATCCCTTAAGTTTTGAGAAAAACATGTCTTATGCTTCATTAGTAGGTTCTTTAATTTAATAACTTCATCGTTAGTTAAGTGCTTACCATAGTTTAATATTGAATTGGACTTTAAATCTTCTAATTCTAACATTCTTACGTCTTTATATCCACCGCTGGGCGCCGCGCGCGTAATTAATGTCGCCTGTTTCAACTCTAGTATATTTTTGGAAATGTTTTGTATTATAAGTCTACTCTTCCCCTCTCGAATCTCATATTCACCTGGCATCAAGTAATACTCTTTGCCTGCTTCGTTCCGTAACGAGCCTCTTACGTATATGTTTCCCGAATAATTTACGTCACAACAAATCGGTATAGTTGTTGTTTCCCCGGGTTGTGCTATGGTATCGTTTTGCAGTGTAAAAGATAATTTAGTCGATGGATTTCGGTCAATTGTTAGCGATTCAGCTGTTTTAACTATGACGATCCCGGGTTGTTCAGTGAAATTCTGTCCTATCAATATTTCATAACGGATTACGCTGTCATCTACTACATATGCGTCAATAGTTTCACTTATGCTGCCAATTTCTATAGTAATCTTAGCAAGACCTACTGGCATTATCGAGTTTTCGCCAATACCTCGAAGGATCGGCAAGTTGTTAATCGTCCACGTTATTCCTAACTTAATTGCCTCACTGTATTTTAATAGAGTGCACTGACTACCCAAATCAATATAGCCCTTCACCTGTTTGTCATTTACCTTTAAAGTTGTCACGTATTTATTATTACCCGCTCCTTCTAATTTACACAGCATTACATTCTTTTCTTTAGATTCTTCGTTCTTCATATTTTCAGTAGATAATTTACGGCATTCCGTGACTAAATGACCTAACTTATTGCATGCTGTGCATCTCCTTGTTTTTTTTGTACATTTAAAACTGTAATGCCCCTGCTCACCACAATTGTAACACGTAACCGGTGTCAGGGACGACGATCCAGCTGTCTTTGGTTCGTTGTTTGTATTACTAACACCGTCTTTGACCGCCGCGAAATTTGCTCCCTTGTCTAAGCTATTTTTCGCCCTGCCCAAACCTCTCGGTGGTAGCCCAGCCGATTGAAAGTACGTTAAAATTTGTTCAGGTTCCGTACACTTTGTGGCTTTTGCGCCCAGACGCACTGACCGGTCGTCTAATCCATGCAGCAAGCAATCTACCGCGCGTTTTCCTTTTATTTCCAAACGGTTTAATAAGTTTATTTTGTCATAGAAATAAAGTTCTAAGCTTTCTCCAAACCGAGCCCTCCGCGCTAGCATTTCGGTCAACAATTCAGCATAATCATCTTTACTAGGGAACGATTCCGTTAATTTAATTTTCCATTCTGCCCACGAGTAAGTCATCGTCGGCAAGGCTTGATACCACGACTTGGCTATCCCGGTAAGTTTCGGCATGGCGTAATGTATAATCTGATCATCACCCCATTTGTACATCTTAGCGCATTCCTCTACTTTACTTAACCAGTTATTAATCGTTTGATTTTTATTCATCGGATCGAATTCGGGTATTACGTTACCTATCATAGGGAATCTATTTCCCTCCGACCTATTATTGGTTAACTTATTCACTAGCTCGGTGAAAAAAAATCGGGTGCTGTCGTCCGCCATGTTTTGCCCGCTCAGCGGAAGGGCTTTGTCTCTCACCCTCCCCCGCTCTCCTCGACGGTCTCGTCCACGGCTTCTGCTTCCGTACCTTTCGGAACTGCTGCTACGACTGCGGCTGCTACCGTCGTCTTCGCGATAATCATGCCGCTTACGATGATCTCGTCGATGTCGACGTCCTTCAGGAGGCTCCCCTCTGACGTCCCTCTTTGTCCCGTCGTCACGACAGCTGCTGCGTCGATCTCGTTCGAGCGAGCGGCCCTTGCTATACCTCTTCTTATCCTTCGAACGCTGCCTTTTCTTTTCCGATTTTCGCTTTCTTCGCCGCTTTCCCTCGTCTCGATCGCTTCCCATAGCGGCGCCGATGTACAGCACACGAGGTTATCCCACTTCTGATATGTAAAGGTCAGGATAATTGACTAACTCGGGTGTCTTTTCTTACTATCTTTATCACGCCAGAAGTACAATGATCTTGTTCAGACGCCTTGTATTATTACAGTATCGACTCTGTCGTCCACGCAGTGGATAATCTATACTCGAAAACAGTAACTCTCACGTCCTTACAGTTTCACCGTCTATCTAGTTCTGCCCGTTCCTTGTCCTTCCACACAAGAACCCCGCTCTCCCGCGCTACCCGCACTCGTCCCTTTTATGCATACGTCATACTTCGTTACGTCATTCGATAGGCGCGCCAATGCGCGTCTATACAAGACCGCCTACTTTACATTCGGCCATCCTGTTATGAGTGAGTCCCTTCACTCAGAAATTGGGACAGAGGAGTATTTTACCTATTAGACCTTGTAACTCTTGTACGATATCTCAGCCTCACACTGATTGCATAATTTGTAGTCTTATATAGTTAGTCGCAGTCTATGATTATCTATGTGGTGTCTAATATCTATTGTTCATTTGCATTTCACACTAATCGCTTGCGTTACATGGTTTATCTATGTGTTAATTTAACTTATGACAATTC
>NW_012026917.1:387511-417033 GCF_000956235.1 Wasmannia auropunctata
CTATCTAGTTCTGCCCGTTCCTTGTCCTTCCACACAAGAACCCCGCTCTCCCGCGCTACCCGCACTCGTCCCTTTTATGCATACGTCATACTTCGTTACGTCATTCGATAGGCGCGCCAATGCGCGTCTATACAAGACCGCCTACTTTACACGACGATAACAGCGCAGGATTTTTTTGTTCGCCGTGGCTCGTTCGCAGCGTCTGATGAGTCTGATCGACGCATTGCGTGATGCATCAAGCGCGGAGGGACTCTCATTCGGATGCTTCTCCGCAGCATCCCCCATGAGCGGCCAAACAGGAGGCGGAGGGACGCGCTTACCGGACAAGGACGACCAACGACGACGACAACGTATTACGAGTGTGCGAAACAACAATTTGGCGAGGCGAGGCCCCGCGCATTATTTATTTCGGTACGTCTAGACGCCAGATTGTCTGTCCGCATGTCCGATCCGCGACGGAGAATTCGGTGGTGACGTCAGTCGTTGCATCGCCGCCGCCGCCGCCGCCGCCGCCGCCGCCGTCGTCGCTGCCGCCGCCGCCGTTCTCTCGCACGCGAGATCAAATTGCATCGTGTGTGTCTCTCCTTCGCTCACCCTATAACCCCTCCGACGGACATGTCGCACGCAGTTAAGCCCGCGTGTCTGCACGCCCGCGCGTGATCGCACGTGGGTACTTTATGTACCCGACGTGTCTTCCGAGTCTGGAGGGCCGGTTTCACCAACGTCGCGTAACTTTAACCTTATAGCTTAACTCATCCTTTATCTTTCTCTCTCTCTCTCTCTCTTTCCCTCTAACGAGGATAGAAGCAAGAAGTAACGGTGTGGCTTTACCGATTCACTGTTCCCGGCTTGAGACTAGAGCTAGAAATAGCTAGTTTCACTAACGCCGGTTAATTTTGACTGCTGATTCGCGGTTTCTAGTCCTAGTTCTAGTTACAGAAAGTAGTGAAGACTACTTTCTGTAACTAGACAACTAATATTAATATTTTTTAAAATTAAAATGAAATGGGATTGTCAATTGATCATATACTTACCTCTCGATGAGAATAATTTTATTCAAATTCCTTGACTTCAGTTACCATTTAAAACAAGCGAGCAAAAAGAAGCGATTTGAAATTTATATAGACGTGTTTAGAAAGCATACATTCGATTGAAGTTACACATGTGCTCACACCTATGTAATTTAAATACGTATTCTGTGCGAGATTAAGTGTGAAGTATGGGAAACATATGTGTGTGTGTTTGTGTGTGTCCGAGACACCGTAATACACTTCCTTCGACACACGTGCTCCTATGTCGTCTAGCCCGGTTTGAACAGGGATGAATAAGTGGTTACGTCGTCGGTCTCTATTCATCGATTTGTTTATGACACCCGTTCTGTTTTTTTTTCTCTCTTGCATGTTCATCACGATGAATCGATTTGAAGAATATGCATTCCATTACATTTTTTCGAAATATATTATACATCGATGTTTCATGTATACACATATTAGATATATATATATATATATATATATATATATATATAAAAGTAATAATATACATCAAAATAATGTCTAATATATAATAATCGCTTTATTAAATATTTTTCTAAAAGTTTATTATAAGAAATTTATAAAGAATTATCGCAAAAATTCGTTTGCGGCCTTTCATTAAAAATTTAAAAAGTTAATGGATATTAATGGAAGTTAAAAAGCTATGGAAACGGAACGTTTCGCATTTGTGATCCGTTGTGACTTTCCGTTCTTGAATACAATAATCGAGATCTTTGTAAAAATTGATTACAAATTATATTGTGTTGACTTGGATACCGTTACACTATGTTAAAGATAAATTTGCAGTTGATTTAAAAATACGTGAATAATTTTATCACCTTTTATCACAAATCCGAGTTCACTTGTACATCACGATTCTTATGTCAGTTTAATTCTTTCTTAAATCGCTAACTAACTTCGAGTCATTGGAGTAATTAAGGGCAATTGAAGTTTACAAATTTCCATGGAGATTTCCGCATGTAGAAGCAAATCGAATGTATCACGGTCGCCGCCTCTTTCTCTTTTTTATTCTCTTTTTTTTTAGACTTCTGCCGTCTACGTGCGTTGCCACGCATCGTATTTTCATGCACGCAGAGGCTGCATTTATTAAAAGCGATACATTATGATTCAAAGATCATATCTTTCGATTCGTCTAGACGGCGGAGAGGGAGGCACCCTATAAAGTCGTACGTGGCTGCCCCTGAAACAAGCATCCGAATACGACGAGCCTCCTTGTACATTTCTTTCTCGCGTAAAGCCTCGTGCGCTCCCGTCGTACATCGTTATACCTGCCAACTCCTCTTTTTTTTTTATCCGTCACTTCCCTCGCATTTCGTCGCTACGTTCCCTGAAGCCGTTCAATCAGAGGAACTTTATCTCGCCGAACAACCGAGACTTCGTGGAAACCAGACAAAGAGGAGAGAAACTCTTTCTCCTTCCGTTCCCTCTTCGCGCTAATCGAAATATATGAGAGCGACGGTGCCCCGGCTAAAAAGAGGCCACGATTCGATCGAGTTATCGCACGGTAGGAGATCGAGATCGATTTTTTGGTAGCAAAAGCCCGGCGCGCGCGCGCGCGTGTAGAGCATCATTTGCGGTCGCGGTGAAAGGAGGAAAAAAATTGACAATGTTCACCTGCAACGCGAAGAACCACGTATAATATACATATATATAGAGATATGTGATCGGTATACAGATTTTCGAGTGCCACGTGAGTATTTGTATGATCGAGGCACGAAGTGCCGGGACGATCCGCGGGACGATTTGCGAAATTTACAATAATCGGTACGGATATCGCAGATAAGTGACGGTGGAAAAGAAGATCGGAACAATCGGAAATTTGGTCAGGAGACCAATTCGATTCGGCACAATCTCCGGTAATCATCAACGGGCGGCAGATTCGCGCCGTGGTGGAAGAATACAAAAAAGTGTACGAAAAAGAAGAGGAAACGGTGGCGAAGAAGGGGGGCAGAAGAAGAAAGAGGTAAAACGTCGCGAGGAGAGAAAAGGCTGTCCTCCGCGGGATTTCGGTGCGCGAGGAAAAGGGGTTACCCGGGTTTGAAACGAGTGGAGGAGAAAGAGTGGAGCCGACGTGAGAGGCAAACGGTGGTGGAGAGAGAGAGAAAGTGGCCGAGAGGGAGAAAGAAAGAGAGATAGAGAAAGAGAGAGGGAGAGAGAAAGAGAGAGAGAGGGATAGAGGGGGAGGAGAGGGAAGAAAAAAGGAGTCATCGTAGTAACACACCGGCGCGTCTCCTCTCGCGGCTTCGTGGTTGTCTCGGAATTAGTGAGTAGACAGAATTATGTCTGTGAGCTGGCCAGCACGGCTCAGTTGAGACTTACTGCTCAGAGCGTGCACACGCATACTACGGAATCCTTCCTACTTACGCACCTCGCGCCTTCCTCGTGCGATTAGAACTTAGTCCGCGGCCGACCGGCAGACCAATCACGGTCCATTTTGCTAACGCGCCTCCGTACGAAACGGTGTCTTCTTCTTCATATGTGTTTGGACGTGCTGCGGAGTTACCTCGTTTGAAGAAGTAGCTAAGGTGACGGTATAGCACGGAGCCACCCGCTACAACGATGACGTCTTGAAGCCCCGAAGAAATTTCGGAGAACCCGGAGACATGTGATTAAGACATTTTTGTAATCACGCTTCTTGTTGTCGTCTTCCTCCGTGATTCTTCGAGGTGAGCGAAACACGAAATCGGAGATAGAGACTAATATAACGCGAACAATTAATTCAAATTGTTGAAAGTCAGTGGACTTTGAGGATTTAATAGCGAGAAAATCGACGAAAAATTTTCTCAGAAGCAAAAGCTATCGGTTATTTTCCTCCGAAAATTTGAAGATTATTTGCAGGCTGCAGTCGTCAAGCACGATTAACAAAATTTTCGGGGCATTTTTTTTCAGTGAGCCATTCACTCAGATTTAAAATTCCTGTGGACAGATAGCATTTCAAACTATTTAATCTCGCATACAAGACTATCTAATTTTTGGAATACGAGTGCTTCGATCGTAATTGCAGTCGAACATCATTCGAGTTCATTAAACTTTTTAGTGAATTTTTGTATTATTAGCAACAATGGGCATCAAATTCTTCGTACTTTTTTTATTGATATCCATCACAAGTAATGCGTGGTCTCGTCATCATCATGCTCACCGTCATCATTATCCAGAACACAGAAAAGAAAACAGTCACATAAATTTCGTCGAGCAAGAATCCAACTCTGGAAATAAAGAAACCACGGATACCGTGCAATTAGAACCGTTGAAGAAGAATGAAGAATACTCAGAGGTCTTAGATAGCAAAGGATCAATTCCCTTCAGTGCGCGGAGACTAGAGAAAATGTTGGAGAAGGCACTCCTGAAGATAATCACAGGTGATCTCGGCACGGCGGAGATGCTGCTGCTGAAGAGCTTGAATTACACGCCGGAAGAAGTACTGGCGATTCGCGAGCGGGAGCTCGGTAAGCGAAGGGATGAAGAATCGAGAAAAGCGGAGGAATCTAATGGGAAAAAATATTACGATGAGAATTTGTATAGAGATAAGGTGAAGCATTGGAATTATAACTCTATGGAATTCGAGTCGTCTCTCCGTAATGACCCCGACGTGGACGTGTCGAGAAACGAGAGGAGGAAGAACCGATACAAGGGCTTCGACTTTGACGCTTACAATCGCCAGGCGGTGCTCGATTACGAGAACCTGGCGTCCAAACTCGAGCTGCAGCAATCATCGTCCGAGCCTACAATGAATTTCGATTACGAGAACGAGTCGAGGAACACCGAGGAGCAAAACCCGTCGCAGAGCATTCATCAGAGCTTCGACCGTGCCATGGAGCCCCACGTGATCTTCAAGATCCCCTACGACGACTCCGAGTTCGATTCCAACTCCGAATCCGACGAAAAGTCAAAATTCGCGGACAGAGAAGCCGCCGTTTTGTCGAAGGGCCTGAAACATCGCATTCCTTCGTCCTTGAGACACACGACTGCAAGGAATGTTGCAAACTCCTTTCACGCTTCGTCATTGTCTACTTCTTCTTCTTCTTCGTCTGCCTCTTCTGCGGCTACCGGGCACACTCCACTTCCCATAGTAGACCAGCTAAGGAATTCTAAAGGCGTCGGGCCGGATTACCCGAAGAATCAGCCTACCTTCAGCACGACGGAGCTTCCGGAGCCTATTATCACGAGCACCGCTATTACGAATGCTACGTCTAACGCGACTTTCAGCGTGACAGATTTCGCCGATTCAGCGAACGACAGTAAATTGTCCGTCAAAGACGCGGACAGTACTGCGGCCGGCAGAAAAGTCAGCGAGTACGAGGGCCTGGAATGGGTTGAGGACGACGTTTATAGGGTGATACCGGCTTATGCGGATTCGTTGGGTTACGACAACCCCGACGAGAGCGAGACGTCGGAGTACGAGGAGAATCTAGGTTCCTCGCCGCAGGGAAACGAAAACGACACACTGGAGTATCAGAACGATTCTTCGGATCCGGCGAAGTTCTTCATAGCGAACGCCAATATCTCCGCCGAAAACGCATCATGGAGCAATCTGACTCCCTATCAACAACTAACGCGCAATCATCGTCGAAAGTAAGTTCAAATAAAAGAGCACTTTTTCATATTACGGGGAGAGATGAAAGTAACTTAATATTACTATTAATGATGATTATTTCAGTTGAAAAGCATCAATATGCACATATGCAGATTTGTAATTTTGTTTCATTTAAAATTTACTTCATTTCTCCTCGTACGAAATTCTATAATTGCGCCATAATTTTATTAAATGTTGTTTATCACGTGCCTTGCTTAGCGAAAACGCATATCTGATATTTACAATATTTGCTTCTTGTATCTTTTAGAGAAAACGTAACTTCAAACTTCGACAGGTAAGCCTCCCAGCAGGCCTTTATTATTCGGTAAGGCATTCCGGTAAGGTGTGCCGTGCACTTTTCTTGACCGCTTTATTTTAAAAGAGCACTTCTCACAATCGCTTAGCCCGCGAATTATTGCTATTCTCGTGTTTTGTATGAAACGTGTTGGTACCGCGAATGCTTTTAATAGCGAGATTGATTGTGGAATTGCAATCGCATGATTTTTCGCATTTCGCTTTCCCTCCCTCCCTCTCTCTCTCTCTCTCTCTTTCTCGCAAATATCTTTAAATATATATAATAGTATATATAATATATATATAGTATATATAATATATATAATAGTATATTAATGAATATTTTAAATCTATATAATTTTTTTCACATCTATATATAAATTTTCACTGTGTATTCCGAGAATTTGACGAAGCGCCGAGGAGAGATTGCGAAAGTCTTGCGTTACGTGTTATTCACAAGGTTTGAGAGTTTAGCAAAACAATCTCTAATCTATATATATTTAGAGCTCTTCGTTACACGCTGCGCGCGTATTTTTACATAACAAAACATATCGCGATATTTTTCTGTCTGCAGTTTCAAATCTTCTATTCTTGAGCGTGATTTGTCTTATGCGATAAAAAAATTTTCCAGTATGACGTAAACTCATTATTGCATGACGCCGACTAATCATTTTTTTCATACGCAGCGTATTCATTTGCGCGCGTGGCACGCGCGAGCGTCTTGGAAATTGGAAGATTCGATGCGTAAACGCACGAGAGGCAAATCCGCCGACGTCGGCCGGCGACGACGCGGTCGGCATCGGCGTTCTCAGCGAAACGTTGCCCTCGTCACGTAAAAATATCTCGATGAACCGATAAAAGTATCGCGTGGAAGAGAAGCAAAGAAAAAGCTTAGTGGAGCAGAGGAAAATTGCGCGTTTCGTGATTTTTGCATGTCAAGCAATAATACTTGATGCAACTTATTTCACTTTATCACATCAGGACGCGCAAAATATCTGGATAGAAGAAAATTTTAATCTTAGTTTTAATCTTCGAAGGAAGATTTAATCTGTTGAGATACTCCTACGTGAGAGCATATTACAGCATCGTAAAATCGAAATTGACGAATAACATCGATGATTAATGCGTCAATCAAATACAATACATTACGGTTTTCGTACAGATAAAACAAGACTGTTTCTCGTAAAAAGATAAGAGATCCGAAGGCGCAATAAAGTTTTGCGCGAGGGACAGGTTTAGGATAGAGAGTGTTCTCAGCCAGGAAGGATATGCGCGGTGGAAATTCCGTTGCGGTCTCTAGCTGTGTGTTTTTAAATCGCCCTCTCCCGTTTCCCCACGACTGCTGCTCTCGCAGCAGCCCCACTCGTGCGGGTGTGCGCGGGCGTTTCTTTTATTTTATTAAGTCTAGACGCGTAAATGCATTCGTGCCGGCACTGGCGTAGCCCGTCTCGAGAGTCCTCCGAGAGCGCGTGCTGTTAGCCGATGCATTCGTGCATCGCTCGCACGGTCGTGCGCGCGGTTGCATCGAGGATCCGCCGGCCGGCTATTATCCTCGAAGCTTTCACACACACGGCGTCTTCGTTTCCAATTCATCCACTTCACTTCAATTTATCCTGCAAATTCGCGTCCTCCTGAGGGACGTGAATTGATCTCTCGGTTACGAAATAATAAATGTCAAAGAGTCTGTCTTCGATTTATTTCTGCAGCCATTTAAATAGCGATCCTTTGCAGTTTTAATTGCTTTTCTCGTGGTCGCAAACTTTTTTTTAATTCAGCCCGACGAAAATGTCGAGCGTTTGATTCGAACGGTGATAGAAATATCGGGAAGAGGGGAAGGATGTCACGTCTGGACGGAACTCTTTCGCGGCCGGACACAATACGAGTGTGTCGGCGGCTCGCGCAATTCGAAGTCTCCGAGACATTCGAGTTGAGCACCCCCGTAATCGCCGGGTGTCTAGTCGGGCTGCAGTTAGAACTCTCTTACGAGGTTACGTAACACATTTCAATTTAATGCGTTGACCTTGTCTATGCGTCTCTCTTCCTATGTCGACGGAGACGGAGCGACGGTGTGCGCGACGGAGAGAGAGGAGGAAGTTTTCGCCGGTGATCCCCTCGGTCCTCGTCGTTCTCTCCTCACTACCTCTCGCCCTGCATTCCGCCGCCGCCGTCGCACCGCCAGACGGTGCAATGTGCATTTTTACGGACGGCCCAATCAGGCCGCCGCGCCGGTTACGCATCGTCGGCCTATCGCGTCGCAAGGAACCGTTTTTTTTTCTATTCTTTCTTACCGTTTCTTTTTTTCCTCTCTCTCTCTCTCTCTCTCTCTCTCTCTCTCTCTTTAACCGTTTTTTTCCTCTTTCTTTTAAGCTGTAACTAATGTCCCGGGCCAAGACATTAAAATTTTCACCGACGCGCCTCGATAGCTTTCTTTTCTCTCTCTTTCTTGCCCCCCTTCCCCTCTTTCCGTCGCATTTTCCCTATCTAATCTCCAACGCTAATGGGCAACACGGCGATTCCCGGCTATGCTCCAGTGAATTTCATTATCGCGCGACACCCGGCCCACGAGGCGAGAGCGAGGAGGATCCACCGGCGCGCACCGCCACGCCGGTTCTCATGATGCAACGGCCTCCAGACTCTCCAGGTCCTTCCCTTTCCCAGACGGCGGACAGACGTGGCACGTACGCAACGAGCCGGCGCGAAACGCGTGACTTGGCCGCAAGCTAGATTAACGAGCATGCCTAGAATCGAACGCGAGGGGCTCGGCCGCAGCCGCAGAGAGCCGTGATTTCGGAGAAGAGCGTCGTAACTTCTCCGCTGTCTCTCTCTCCGCAAGAAAACAGGGTCTATTTTCTAGGTAACTCGATAAGACCGAGATGAAAAATGGAGTTTGCCTTTTTAGTTGTCATTGTTTTTTTTTTGGTTCCTCGAAGAGACGCGGCATTCGAATCTTCACAGCAGCCCATTTATCTTTTCCTTTCAGAAGTGAAAGGAAGGAGTTGAGACAGATTTGTAGAATTCGAGAATTACGAAGAAAATTTTTGCGTATTTGTCTTCTCTTCTATTATCCATATCCTTCCTGTTGATTTTGTTAGAGATTCGCTTTCTCACACTCACATTTTTTCTTCTCTTTCCCCTCTACATATCTTCTTCTTTTCTTCTCTTTTCCGTTATTACGGAAAATACATTTTTCTGATACTCAAGTAATCAATGAGGTCGTTGACGTGGTTCAGCTGCACTGAAACCTCCCGAGTGGGCGTCTCGGATACGGCAGTCCTTGTCGATGACGTAGAGAAATGACGCTCATCTTTCTTCCCCTTTCGTCCCCCATCGCCGTTCCTTTTTTTTCCTATTCCACCGGTCGTTGCTTAATGACTCGAAAATTTATTATGCAATCCCGCGGTGTCTCGACCGATCGTCTCGTCGTCGCCGTCATCTTTCGAAACCGTCGACAACCGTCTGCCTGTGATGAAAGTCTCCGGAGAGGCCGTGCGGGCCCCCGGCGCGCAAATAAACAAGTTCTCGTCTTGGTATCGACGAAAATCATGGGATCGCAATTTTAATATTGCAAACACGAAGTCTAAAAACTATAATAATAGCACCGGGTAGACGCGTCGGATGGATGCAATAGGTCACACATTGTGCTACCCGTCGCGTCGGGGAAAAAGAGTGAAATTCGAGTCACGCGAACGCGAACAACCGACGTCCAGTCGAGCCGAAGAAAAAGTCTCTGTAGGCCGGACGATGCAAATGAGTCTCTCGGTCGAGACGTGTCCTGGGAATGAACTTAAGATTCGAGACGCGGCCTTAAGAAATTAAGGTTTCGCCGAGACCAGACGGAAAGTCGAGGTGATTGGGGTGCCGGTGTATCCGCCGACTGTCTAGCCGCTGTCTGCAACGTGTAATAAATGCCTCCGAGCCGTACCGTGCCTCTGTAGGTCACTGACCATCGTCCATTGGCCCGTGTCGGCACCCGGAAGAGTCCGTCGGGAACCTGGAGGTGAAAATTCTCGAGCCGACAGACGCGCCACCGCACTATAAGTTGACGAAGCGTAATCATCTTTCCTAAATTGCAAAATCTAGAGCTTGTAAAATTTCACAGACTCAGAATTCTCAGGAAACTCCAAAATATGCTCCGAAAACATTTCAATACTATTTAAAAATGTTAGGGCATTTTTAAATCTCTCTCTCTCTCTCTCTCTCTCGGCACGATTATTTAAATATTTTTGGAGTCTTGAGGTCAAACAAGTTATTTTGTCTCTCTCGAAAAAACTCGACACTTGATTTATATTTTATTGCTTTACAGGGAAGAACAATCTTCTGAAACTTTTAAATATTTTGACTCAAGCTCTTGCATTTCTTCTTTTTTTAATTAATATCTCATGCGAGATTAATAAAAATAATTCTACTAACACGCTGAAGTTGTTCTACTAACACGCTGAAACTGGCTTTCATATTGCTACTCATCAAAGGCTTAAAAGCTTGGTGTGTGATATCATACGTCTTTTGTACGTTTTTTGTATATTTAGGCATTCCGTGTAATCTAATAAACTTTGATCTATCTGTGCAGTCAAGGCCAGAGGGCAATCGAAGATATTAAGCTGAAGATTCTCGCGTTAACTGGGAGATTCAACCTTAGCACCAACACCAATCAGGTCCAACGCGAGAAACTTGACATGATTTCGCCCGTTTGTGAGTAATTTAAAATCGTTCATTTATTTCCGACGTGTTTTCAAAAGTAAGAAGCAGAGTGGCAGAGACATCCCTTCGAAAATATTGTTTATCGGATATGTAACGAATGCGCGATGCATTGTATAGGTCAGATACCTCGAAATACGGATTCTGAGGCATGGTTGGATCCGTTTTCGATGAACATGCACTTTCAATTGAATCTTACCTCCGGTGATTACATCGTCGCCGCGAGATTGCGAATTTACAAGTTACCGCAAGAAAATGTCACGACTTCCGACTCCCGACTTTCGAGTCCTTTATACTCCGAGGAGGAAGATGACGAGAAGAAGATCAGGATATCCGTTTATTACTACACGAAGTCGCTGAAGAAGCATCGATGTGAGTATCTAATCGTTCGTCAGGTTGTTGAATTTATTTACACGTGAATATTTAAAGAATTTAGAAAATTGCGATTTCTGCAGCAAAGAAACGACTGATGGACTCCATCGTGACGCCTCTGACGGCCGAAGGGAGTCATCTGGTGCTGGATGTCAAGCAGAGCCTGAGATTCTGGCGACCGACACAGCGAAATCCACATGGTAACAATCACGGTTTGGTGATTCAGATAGAGGACCAGGACGGCCGGCCGCTAAAACCGGCTTTGTACATCAAGCAATCGTCTTGCGTGGAGAACGATTCCGATGAGAAGGCATGTGAGTGTGTGATCTAACAATACTAACTCCCGTTTGAGTCTTGGATTGACCCTTGGCACATTTTTGCGTAAGACTAAAAACAATGCGCGTAGTAACACTAGAAACGAAAGTATGTTAATAATGTGTTTTAATTGAAATTTATAAATTAATATCAGTTTAAATGATGAATAGAGACTTTTTAATTATTTTTAATGACCGCATGTCTGATTTGAATTGTTTATGACTTGGTAATTTCATTAATAATTAGTGCCTCAGTAATTTAATTAAGGAGAATGGAAAATAAATTTTTAAAAATCTTTTGCAACAATTCATATTTTTTAATATAAAACATAGATGTGTGTCGCTCAATTAATCCATTTTTATTTCTCAATATTCTTGTCTGAAAAATATTCTTTTTTTTTTCTACAGACCAGCGCGTACCTGCACTTTTCGTCCGAGCCTGTCCTCATTACGTTCGCATCGTAAATGACAAACAAGTCACATATGTCACGATGCGAAATTGTAGGCATTGATGGCAAAATGCACTTGACCAGGAAGCAAAAGAATTTATTTCGAAATAAAAAGAATCGACTTAAACAATATTGTTATCATCATTATCTAGAAATACTTGCTATTAACACGTAAAAAAACGTGCACTTTTATTGTATAAACTCACAGTTGTATTGAGAAATATCTATCCGGATTGTTAAAAATAGCACCCCAGAAATATCTACTCCGAGAATAGCAACTCAAAGAAAAATATCTACTCAGAAATATTATATAAGAATGAAATTTACCAAGTACTGGATTTTAAATTAAAAAATTCCACATCAAACATGAAGAAATTTAATACTCGAATAATAGACTAGCAAGCATATGAACGCAGAGACCGAACTATCAAATAGAATGTCCGTCGTTTTGAGCATTACTTTTACAAGAAATGCAATTTTTTACTAATTGCTTTTTTCACTGTTTATTTGAAATTTATTTAAAAAAAAATGCAGTTTCGGCTTTAAATAAATAATAATAGTTTAATTGTAAAAAAATGTAGTTTTGTAAGAATTCTTTATATAGACTGTTTACTATTAACTTAAAGAAGAATTATTTAAATATAATAAGATATATATATAATAAAATATATATATATATATATATATATATATATATATGTATACATATGCATATAAGAGTTATTATTAATTCTTGTATCTTAAGGTAAAGTATCGTATTGTGTAATGTACATATAATTAAGTGTAAAGTAGCCATGACTTATGCAAACGTGCTCATGACTGATATAGCCAAATGTAAAAGTTTAGATTCATATATTTCTCTCTCTATTTATGTTAAATATAGTTAGATCGATTAAGGGATCTTTTCTCCGAGTCTTTAGTTAGGCGAATCCGCGGAGAGTTTTCTCTGCGAAAACGTTGCAGATTTTTCGGAAAGTCTTTTCTTGTCTTGAAATTGCAGCGTTTTCTTACGATACTTACAATATATGTGACAAAGGAAGCGTTTAATGTTTAATGCCTTCTGCGGTGTATATAATGTATATTTCCATGACAAGATAAATAAATTCATTTGTAGTAAGATATATATGTATGAAATACATTTATACACTCTGCCCAAATATTATGAGATTCAATGAACGATAATCCCTCCCCTCTTTCTATAATTTTCGTATGGAATTTTATGATTCTGGAGTTATTAGAGAAAAAATATAATATGTATTGTACAAAACATATTTTATTAAACATATTTTTATTAAAAAGTTTTTTTTTTTTTTTTTTTAGGAAAATTCAACATTCATAACAAATCGATTTATACATCAGATCGATAGCGTTATAATAAGTAAAAAAGCAAAAATATGGTTATTTCATGTTTGAACCATATCAACTTAAAAAACTAGAAAATAAAAATAAAATCTGTACAAGTACAATGCGATAGCGATAAGGTACAAAAAAGAATCCTTAAATATTCAATTAAATCGATGGGTAAATTTACGGACCAAAACACAATTATTAATAAATACGTTGTATACGCGCGCGTTCAGATTATTAATAGTGCATCATTTCTTCATGATCAACTGAATTAAACAATATGTTTTCCTGTTAACATGTATTCTCTCCGAAGACAAATGCATTTTATTATTAAGAATTAAGATTCTTTTTACAATCGTAATCCACGCTTGTTTTTGTAATTCAAAAATTACGTAATAACCATCTTCAGCCGGCTACAGATGTTTCTTAGGATAATCTTAGAGCACATCTTTACTGACCAACCAATCAATTTTTTACTGGTTTTGCTTCCACTGCATATTTAACAAACCTTAATAGCACAATATTGGCAAATTTATTGGCCCAATGTATCCTCAATGTAAACACATCGGTGCAAAAAAATATTGGACCAAAATTGAAGCAAATTGTGCTACTAGAAAGATTTTCGTTAGAAAAGTTTCGATAAAGGCGAGATTATTTAGAAAAGTCGAATAACCGACTTTAATTACTCAATTTCTCAGCCGAGTTCTATCTGGTCAAATATTGTCGATTGTGTTACAGTCTATAAATAAGGACGATCCCCCTTGGCCTAACTATCTCGATCGAGGGAGTCTAAAGTATCGTTGCTGGATGAATGCGCGAGGTCACTTAACTCGTCCAAATGCTTCTGCCGTTTTCTGACGTTCCAGTGAAGGCATTCGGCTAAGGAATCGAACCAGTCGGTGATTTGGTCGGCTGCGCAAATGCTAGGCACCGGGTATATAGAGGTGGTTACCTTCAAACTGAAAAATAAATACGATTCTCTAATAATTATTCAATCCGACAAGATTAAACGAATCTAAGCGAAAGCTAATATGGTTGAAAGTTTACTTCGCGACAAAATAAATGGTTACAAAATTTATTTAGGTTGTGGCTTAATTATTTATAGTTACTTGCAGAAAAAATGTATATATTAAGAAAATGATTCATATATTTAAATAAAAATGATATGTTCTTATGCAAGAGAATATTTGCTTGCAGTGATTTCGTTATGATAAGCGAAAGCCTTCAATTTAATGTTTATGCATAAAATGTGTATTTATTGCAAGTATGAATAATACAATGTAAAGTACCATCACCCTGCAGTCCAGCCAACGTCTCCAGAAAGATATTCTAATGTGAAATATGGGTTGCAAGGGGAATATTAAAATTGGGCGAAGAATAAATAAGCATATGGTAGATAATTTTAAAATATGACTTACAAAAATAAAAATTATATATTATATCGTATGAATTTGAAGTGAAGAGACTGAAAAAGTTCGATGATATAAAATGAAAAAAATGAGAAGAGTGCCGAAAAGCTGATTAGAAAGAGATATCTTACGCGGAATGGTATATGAAATTTATAAATATAATTTTGGAAAAAAACGAATAAAATTATGTATAATGCAATGAGGCATAGATGTAGAGAAAAAGAGATCTTGGCGAAATCAGGACAAACCTGTCACCGACACGCAGCTCTTGCTGATTGCGACCATCGAAGGAGACGTAAGCTGTACTGCGGGCATTGCTGTTCGCCTTTATCTGAAATAATTGTAAAAGAAGCAAACGATTAGACGGAGCTGCCGAGCGTTTCGGTTTTACCTGTCACCGTGGAAGAGCTCCTGCCTATTTCTACCGTCGAAGGACACCCACGAGGTATTTCTGCTGTCGGGTGAAACCGAGATCTGCGGTGAGAAGCAAGACGATCATGTTAATTGCAACGATGATTACCTGCGGTACCGCCGCAATTTGTCTCGAAATAATTTCTTGGATTCCTTTTTTCAAAGTCTGTTGTTGTCTAACAAGTTTTTTTTACGCATTCAGTTGTTATTCTAGAATGATGTATAAAAAGACATAGTTTTTAGCTTTAAAAATTTAAATTGGAATAAATTAAAATATTTTAAAATAATTTCGAAATCTACGAAAAATTAATGAAGGAGATTCACGTTATTATGGATGGAACAATTTTTCTTTAGTCACAGAAGGTTGTTTCATGAGAGGAAATTAAATCCATTTCCAATAAGTTCGGACTTTGAAAACTTTTGTGTGAAACTTTAAAATAGCACATGATCCGTCAATCGAGGAATGTGGGTAACAGTTGTTGGAATCAGATTTTCTTTTGTGACACGTGGTTGAGAAATTTCAGCACAAGAAAAGAGCCTTCATGGTTTAAGTCAAATAAATCCTAGGATTTCAAAATTTACGAAAATTTCATTGCGACTACAATGTTTCTTCACAGCAGGCTGTTTTATGGAAAGAAATGAATTATGTCTCACAAGTTCGGATATCTTGAAAACTTTTGTGTGAAAACTTCGAGGTAACATATAGGAATGTAGATGACATTCATTGGAATCAGATTTCCTTTTATGGAACGTTAATACGAGCTATAGATTTTGGCACGAAAAAAGAACTTTCAACATCGATTCAAGTGTGAAACTAATCCCAGCACCTATTATAAATCTTAAAACGAGCAAATAAGATTTGATTCTATTTTTATGAACCAAAAAAGATAGCTTTGTTTGAACACTTTTAACCCATTTTCCCACCATCGTAAATGCAGTTGACGGTAAAACGTCCTATTAGCGTGTCGTTATTTCTTAAAAGTTTAAAGAACTACCTTGAGCTCGACCCCGGCAGGTACGACAATCGGCCTGAAGGACAGAGAGTGAGGGCAGATAGGCGTGATCATAATGGCAGGAACTGAAGGATGAATCATACTGGCCCCAGCGGCGACTGCATAAGCGGTCGACCCGGTCGGCGTGCTCACGATCAAGCCGTCACCCTGGACGCTCGTGACGTGCTTGCCGTCAATGAATAGGTCGATATTCGAAAGGTAAGGTGAGGGCCCTCGATCCACTACAACCTCATTCAATACCAAGAGACTCGTCGGCGGTTCTGCCAGCTGACTGTCTTCATTCTTCCGTATAATGACGCATCTAAGACGACTCCTTAAAGTTAAGGCCGCATTACCTAGGATCGGGAACAATATACAATATAAATTTGACGATTAGAAGAAAGAAATACGTAAAACGAATTGATGACTAACCTTCGAGAACATTGGTCACTTGCTCCTGAAAATTATCAAATTCGAAGGGTGTGAGAAATCCTAAGGAACCAAGGTGAAATGCCATTACAGGTGGTACTGACTGTTGGAACAGCAGACTGGCATAAAGAAGTGTGCCGTCGCCTCCCAAGCAGACGATAAAATCAATTTTATCCTGGAAAAGGAAATCAGTGCACCCCACTTAAAGCAAAAATTCGGTTATTCTTTGTCGTTCGATAAATAATTAAATTGAATCCGATGTAAATATAAAAAACGGAGATCTTTAGACCTTACAAGAAAGTCTCAAGTTGTAATAAAACGTAATTTAAAACTTTCATTAAATATATCAAAGTAAACGAAGATTATTACCTGCAAGTCATCTGTGCCATCCCTAAAGGTTTGTAATCTATCCCGAACGCTTTGAAACCTAGGATCTCTGGCGAGAGCTGGGTCCTCCAGAACAGAGGCTTCCACAAAGACAACCATCCGCTTTTCCTGCATTTAAATAAAGAACAAATAAAGTCCGCAAAGGCCATCATTTACTTTGCCTACATCAAACATCAAACAGAAATGTTAAATTCTATCAAAATGTCACGAATAAAAGCTATAATTCGCATATGTTGCATCTATGTGTCACAGAATTTCAGCATTATAGTTTTACTATATACTGTTAGCAGAAACAATATTTTATAATAGTTTCTAAATTCAGGGTTGGGTAAGAATATTTTTTAATTAAGTTAAGTTAAAGTTAACAGTCTAAAAATTTAACTTAGTTGCCTTGATGTGTGTTCTCAAATTTGAGTTTGAAGACACTAACTTAGACATGTATTTTATTTTGAGTTTAGAGCACTAAAAATGTAACTTCAAGAAAGTTAGATCAAAAGTTAATAGTTAGCAATGAAATGTAACTAAATTAAGTTAAAAGTTAAGAGCCTAAAACTAAGTTAAGTTAAAATTATTTAACTTTTTAACTTTTTAACTTAACTTTTATCTTTTTAACTAGTCACTACCCAACCCTATCTAAATTAAAGATAAATAACTTCTTTTATGTCGACACATATGCTTGGCCTTTTATGCATTCACAATGGAATAGAATAATATGATTTAAAAAATAGAGATGTAATTTAAATAAAAATGATGTCTATCTTTTTTTATGTATAAAATTGACAAGAAATCAATCTTAAAAGTGAAATCATAAAAGTGAAAGAAATCAAAAGAAATCAATTTGTATGACACAATATATTATAAAAAATATATGTATAACATATATAAATTGTTTCTTTATGATTTTTTTACATTATATAGATTATTATGTATACATATAGATTAAATATAGTATTGTATAGACTATAGGTGATATAACTGACTATATCTCTTTCCCCATTATACAGTAGATATAAGAGCATACAACTAGTATAGACTAGATTAATAAAAAATTAATATTAATATTAAGAATATATTTTTAAAAATGTGAATTGGAAATTAGGACAGATTTTTCATGCAAATGAAATGAATTAATTAATTTTATAATATTTTACAATATTGTATTAATTAATTTTTTTACAATGTTTTACAGAAAGTGTGCTGACATCAGTTTGTGGATCCGTTAATCAAAATCTTGCGAGATAGGGATATCGCAATCTTTTGATATTTTAAATGATCTGATTAACATTTACCTCTATCAACCATGTGACCAACTGAACAAACGGTGGCAAGACTGACGAGTCACGGACCTTCTTGATGACCAGAACAGAGAGCGGCGGCTTGTACCACGTCAGCCTCTGAGAGGCCGGGTCCTGAATGGTCCTACAAATGAACGAGGTAAACTATTACGATCGTTACATTTTCTCTTCCAATCTGTAATTATCAAACTGAACTGAACCGCTGTCTCTTGCGTATCAGAGTTATCTTTCGTACAGTGTTGTATAAATACAAATTTATCGCAGACTAAGGTCATGGAGTCGCGTGAGTTAAAAAATGAAACTCTGAAGTATACTTTATGCCAAGTTATAATCGAAAACAAATCTTGCGTACGAATTTCTATTGCGCGTCTATCGATTCTATACAGGCTTCGTCTAATTATTCGTGAACCATCGTTGCGTACGGTATGAATGTCAAGAAACAATCGAAGCAAAGAGACAAAGGTGACGACTGATGAAATGTAAAGAAGCGCCGACCCCGATGACGATTTCTTTTACCCTTCATAATTATTGCGAGGATTACATTATTATATTCTACTGAAGTTTTTCTGCGCACTTGCAAAAACTGCAGTTTTCAGTTGCGCATTTTATGCACCCGTGAAAAAATAATTAAGCAAAACAATTTGTATAACTCGTGGTGAACAGCTGATTGAATTGCCTGGAGAAGAAAAACAGCGAAATAAAAAAATTTCGCAAATATTTTTTTTCCAAATATTTATCCGCGAAGATTTATCAGCCAGATATGCAAGTGGAGATTTCAAGTGACATTTAAAATATAACTCAAAATATTAACGTAAAATATTATAGTAGTCACGACTTTTGTAACTTTTTACATAATAACCGGTTCAATAATCATCTGTCAAGAAAACTTAAATGAATCTGCAGAAATCTGCTTGATAATGTTCTAAATGTAATGCAACGGCGACTTTGTTGCGAATATCATGCACTGACTAATCGCAAATGCCAATAATTTCCATTCTTTTTCCTGCCAATTAAATCATCATGCATTTTCCTCGTGCACCGATCCGAATCGCTCCGAACTATCATTTTCTATAAATATTACACGTGTTCAGTTAATAAGATTACAATTACAAGTCAGCTATCTAATATGTTGTGTAGTTCGTTAATACGTTGTTGTAATTCTAAATATTCGTCAGAGATAATCTTAAAATATATATTCATGCGTCAGATTCAAGTAGGGAATCGATAACTTGTCCGACTGCCAAACTTCACGAGCTTGATTAAAATAAAGCGAGCTATGAGATTTGATGATGTTGCTAATGTTTAATAAATATTTTTTATATTTTTAACTTTAAAAAAAAATAAAGAGATACACTGTTAAATATTAAAGAATTAAAATTAAATCAATTTTTTGAGTTAAATACTACTTTGCTGTTTTTAACATAAAACAGTTTTTTTTTTAAACAATCACATCTAATCAGCCCATTTCTATGATTGAATTATTTAGTTTCGGAATAAGCAGCACCCATATTAACGTAATACATTTAAATAATACATTAAATTTAAATAACTTAATAGATTTCTTGAATTAATTCTTTATTGAATTGATTCTTTAATTTCTTTTAAATAAATTAATGGCATATTAAGTAGGAGCCAATAGCGACTTACAGGAATGATTAAAAATGACTGTAAAACAACTAAAATTAAATGAGATAATTTGACATTACGAATTTAATAATCCAAATTATTAATGTAAAAAAATTAAGACTTACAGCGAGTTCACTAAATCAAGAAAAATGTCAGAATAATTCATATTAGATACACTTAACACTGATATTTCTATAAGACTTTCTCTTTTATAACAAAACTTCAGTTCGCGTTCACCAATCAATTTATCACCAAAGTAATAAAAAGCAATCCTTTGCAACTTGTCAATCGATGTTTAAGGAAGTACAATTCCTGCGTGTGCCACGAAGTAATAAACAGTCAACTACTATCTGAACACCTAAAAAGTGTCGTACGTCTCGGCAACCTACCTCGCTGTTCCAACCATGATGCGGCACTGGTTGAGGAACGCGCGCTCACTGACCACTCAAGTAAAAGATAGACATTTAAACGGAAACGTCGCGCACGCGCGTGCACATTGTATGCACGCGCGGGAAATCACGTCGCCGGCGTCTGATTTATTGTATATACAAACATGTTTTTTCAAGCTGACAGAAAATTATCATATTCATGATGAAGCGTCCACTATTAATGTTCTTCAGAAATTTTTTGGTGCATAGATATTCATTATATGTAATAAATCATTTATGCGGATGTGTATAAACATAAAAAATCTCAAATTTTCTGCGTATATATATGCATATATGTGTATATATACACACATACACAGAGTTTCTTTTCTTTCAGAATAAAATTATATACATCCAAAAGTTACATTTTTTAAATAATTATTAAGAAACCAAAATTAATTTAAGCAAAAAATAATAGAAATATACTCACCCGCAAAAGAAACGTGCAACTGTAATATCATAGTTAACAGAAATTAACCTAAATTAAAACATGACCTGTAATCAACTTTGTAGAGAAGATGTTTTAAGATTACATTACTGTACTCTTCAAATTTTCTGAAATGACTTTTCTCTTTTGAAGTGAATGTCACTCCAAAAAAGTGAAAATACCATGCCTTTCAAGTAGCCGAGTGGCAGTATTTTCAATCTTCTGGAATGAGATTTACTCCAGAAAATTTAAAGAGTAATCTTAAAACATGTCTTGTATACGAAATAAATACATAATTTTGAGGGTGAGTATATTTCTATTTTTTAATTATTTTACGCTCTTGCTATTTTTTAATTATTTTACAACTCTTGCTTAAGTTAATTCTGTCTCCCTCTTTTAATTACTTAAAAAATGTAATTTGTAACGTAAAAATTAATCGGTACACAAAAATAAATAAGTTTTAATTTTTTACAAAGTATATTTGGAAAAGAGAAATATTTCAATATGTGTATACTATACATTTAAAATATTCTCTTGGCGTATAATGTCACGCTTAGTCATCATTCCTTGCAAAAAGAAATGCAAATGAGTTTCGTCGATCGTTTCTAATGTGTTCGACATTTATTACATGAACGCCGCGATTACCATCATGATATGATTGTTTGCTAATGAAGACGATCATTTCCTACCAAAGAAAGCGAATATCACCCGACGAATGAGGCGTTACGAGTACGGAGTTCTTCTTTTACGCCCGCCTTTTCGGAAGATTAATAACTTCTTTAATCAATAATTACCTCTGTGATAATATCAATTTACGATTATTACAAATCTGAGATGACGTGACCATGAAATGTTTCTCTTGTAATTCAATTAATGATGCTAATATCAAATGAGGGCACAATCAAGGACGATTCTAATGTATTGAATTGTGTGAATAACAATAAAGTATTCAATCAAAGGAGAGGGAATAGAAATATTCTATGTAATAATTAATTGTGCCTTTCAATGTCTCCAACAAAATATGCAATGTATAAATTACTTACATAACCGTTACAGAATTTTTCATGATACCCCCACATCGCCCGAAGTGTTGAACGGGACTCGGTGCGTTTAGACTCCTCGTTCTCCTGCGAAATAAAAAGAAAACATGTGTTAAACATGAAAAATCATCAGATACGCCGAATAATCTCATCAGCTTCATATGTATAGATATCACGAAAAAATTTGAGTATATTCAACTCAAGACCCTGACCTTCGAAGTGATAACTTCTCCATTCCTCACTATTAGTCATTCTTTATGGGGAAAATAAATGGCGAAAGAATCGGTTTATTTTGCTTCCTTGTGTCAAAGAACAACTTCTTTTTAACGCATTTGTTTAAAAACAATATGTAAAATAGGTTTTCTTTATTTATTTTATTTAGAAATCAGATAATAAATGAATACAAAATAAATATATTAAAAACATGTTTAACACCTCGCGTGCTATCAATTGTATTTATAGCGGTTGTTTTATATTGTCGCACAATGTCGATTATAAAAACAAATTTGAATGTGATTAATTGCTGATACTGCGTTAGTTGAAATTGTGCTGAGTTAAGATAATTACTAGAATTCGACATAATTATTGCTGGAGTTTGACATAATTATTGATATATGAACAGATTGCAATTATAATGCATTAGTTTTTTAACGTTAATAGACAAGTTTTTTCCTATCTTGTTATCGCGATGCAATTACGTCATATTTTTTTTATGAGTCTAACAAGTGTCACGCGCCAAACACACTTGTTACGTAGGAAAACGTATCCCATAGAAGAACGCTTCAAATTCACTAGTTTCAATTTCGCACCATGTTTTTTTTATGACGTAATCAAGCACAAAATAATAACGCCAGAATTAGGACTTTGTAATTATATATATATATATATTATAAACAGACACACACACATACACAACATACACACAATTTTAATTTTGATAATTTCTAGAAACAACTAGCCAGCTTGAAATATTTGCCATCTCGAGTTCTGTAAATTATTTACCGTAACATTTGCAATATAGTTTTCTACGATAAGAGATAATTATCGAGAAAGGTCTACCTGAGGATACGATTTTGTAGACGTAGAGTATTGTCCAACGACGAGTTATTTGATCCACCGATGTCAAAAACGACGTCACTGATTTCATTGTCATTTAAATGCGACATTTGATCGGCCATATCTTGCACCGGTTGATAAGAAAAGTAGTACGAATAGAAACTCTCTTTGCAACACTCTATACGCACAGAATATTTTAAAATATTTTTGATGAAACGTGTATAGGTAAAGTCAGTATTTATTTGTCTAACAGTTATTACGAGAAGAATAAAATAAATGGATAAGAGAATAAAATGAAATGATAAAAGTGAACAACATTGATAAGATATAAGAATTATCATGACCGAGCGAATAACGATATACCCTTGAAGTTTTTAACGAGCCACAGCGGGATCACATGTAGATACCGTGCTACACGCGAAGTAGTATTTCGTGACAAAGTGATGCCAAAATGATATATTTTTAGATTCACGTACGATCAGCCGGAAGAAATTACGGTTACTGAAATCAACATCATCCAATTCCGTACGTATCAAATTGGAATTGCAATTGCTCTACCGCTAATTAAAATCTATCTTGTATGTATAATATATGAAAGTAGTATGTTTAAGTGAAAATAAGTCAGCATATTTCTAAAATAATTTATTTCACTATCGTGAAATGTTCATTTAACTTTTGCCTTTCATTATATTTGAAACTTTCTTTTATCCAGCCTGTTGAATTTACTCAGAGCATATATTCTATAATTTTATGATTATCACGCGACTTTCACGAGCATGATCGTACGATTGGATTTATAAACTCTTCCGATCGAATTGGCATTTTATTCGCTTCTTATTGAATACTTGAATCCTAAGGATCAATCTCGTTTCGAGGTGACGACATCACAACGTCCTTCGCTCGTCGATAGGCCTTCGAAATCGTTCTCAAGGACAAGCTTTCCTTCTCTCAAAGATATCAATTGAGATGAAATTTTAACAAAGATTTCGTCGCTGCTCCATCTTTGTCACGTGTTGAATAAAAATTCACGCGATTTGTGCGTTAATGAAAATGTTAGTATCACAAAAAAAATGTTACGAATGACAGGGACTTTTCTTGAATCAACGCGTTGAGCTCACCTCTCAAAGAGAACGCATTTACACATAAAAGGCCTTTCCCGAATAAGCCACGCCGCGGAGTAAGTAATTCACAAGCGGTAGAATAATTTACAAGCGACGTATCGCGAACCTTGAACTTCGTTCGGAACTTTGCATCGAAACCGCCGCGACTTGTGCCGGATCTCTTTCTTTGATTCAATCTCCCGATTTAGACGTCGCGATTGCGCACAAAATAAATCGCTTTCGCCTCCACTACTGCTACTTTAACGTTTTCTCTAATTCACTGCACCGTTAAATAAGGATATCCAATCTCGCGTACCGAATGTTACAAAATGTTACAAAATGTCAAACGTTAATTTTTCAACATTGAATCTTGGCGTGCGTTTTTCCGCGACGACTTCGATCGTGATAATTCAAACACATAAGAGCAACTGAGTTGCGAGATAGCTGCGCGCGGAATGACATGTCTGGGCTGCAAGTGACTCGCAATTATGCGAGATTCCCTACCGCTGGCGGTCGGTAATGACTCGTGTATCTGCACAACTCGCGTCGATGCTGCAGATAGTATAGTAGTCGCTTCCAGCGCGTACGTGTTGCAAACGACGCTGCGATAATTCTGGCACCGAATTCACGAGATGAAACATATTGCACCCGCTGAGACGCCTGTACAATCGAGAGATATTTTTGTCGTCTACTGGTCGCCGTACCTCCTCGATCGCGCGGTACTTGTCCTTTTTTTTACACACGTGCTGATGTAACAGCGCTTTCTTCGGCGATTTGCATAGTTACGACAGCGCGCGACAGTATTTTATACATATATGTATTTATTTATTTTTTAATCTTCTAAAGCTGGACTTTTCGTAAAAATAAATTATTTTTTAATAAAAGATTAAAAAATAATTTATATTTATATAAATTTATATATACTTATAATACATACTAAATTACTTTTGCCTAAAATAATTGTATTAAATATAAATTACTTTTTAATAGAAGATTAAAAAGAATTTATATTTACGAAAGGACTAGTTCAAGAAAATATTAGTTCTTTTTTTTTTAATTTGACTTGACAAATAAAAAATGGAGAAACTCTAAACGGATGAGGATTACTATTCGTACACATATATTCTTTTTAAACGACAAGCTTTCTGGTGTAAAAACCGGTTATATTACGATGAACACACCTACGTACCGCAAATATCCTGCTCGTTAAATTCAAGTAATGTCGTTGCAACAATTGCATCGATTACAACGATTGCGTTTTGAGAACGTAATAATATTTGTAACGATGAGATACCGACACCGAGTGAGACACATCTTCGTGAGAAGCGGTTCCATTCAGATGATACGTGGACCGTTTGGACCCAATCGGCGAAGAGAAAACGGCGGTGAGAACGGTTTTGTAATCGATTGCATCGAACGCAAATTCCTGAAATTCCGATTGACGGCGCAACGGAGAGGCGCCACGAGTGCGAGCCGCACGGGAGCTCATCGAGCAAAAGCCGGATCGGATGGAATGTGCGGTGAAAGGTTGAACGCGTTCTCGCTCTCGAAGAAAGGAGCAATAAGAAGTGCTCCCCGCAGCATTCGTGATTCAACGGCGGGCGCTGATGCTAAAATGATACACGTGCGCAGTTATCAACGCAGAGATTTCGCGGAGATCCTGCGAAAATCCCAGGAAGTCATCCCCGATTCACCTTATTCATCGTACACGATACGTCAAGAAACAATCGCTCTTTATCATTCGGAGTGAATGAAGATGGCAGCTCGTATGACTTTAATAAAATATGAGTTTTGGTAATGGATGGAGAAAGATCACACGTTATTTCCTATTTGCGGCACAGTACCTCAACTCAGCCTCATCCATGTGCGCCGGTACACACAAGCGGTACGCGTTAAATCCCTTTGAGAGAGAGAAGGAGACGAGTGAAGGAGAAACAACGCGCTCGTGATAATTAGAGCAACGCGGGTCGGCGGTGATTAAGGCACACTTCGGCACTGACACATCCACGAGGAACGAGCTGGCAATGTCTCGTAGGTCGTGAACACGCCGACGCCGAGACGCCTGGCGCGACACACGCAAGCGCAACCAGAGGACGCCAATCAATTCCACGCACGCAACCCATTTGCTTGTTTCAGTTCTAATCTCAATAGTATTTCTTTTTTTTTTTTTTTACGAAACTTTGTCGGCTTCTCGGCCGGTCAAATTGGATCAATTCAATCGAGAGCGCCTGCTACATTCATGGAAAATTGTCAAAGAATTTTGAAACGAATTTAAATATTTAAAAAATTGTATTATTAGTGCACTCTATACCTATTTAATATTTTTAAAATAATATTTAATATCTTTCCATCGGGATTTAATTTTTCATCTAAAAATTTGGCTAAAATTTGCGATAATATTAAATTATCGATAATATAAATAATATAAATTAAATATTAAGTTAAATAATAATTAATTACATTCAATGTTCTAATGTCTAAAAACCTTGTTTTCAACGAGAATGACGCTGTAGCGTAGTAAAAACGTTGAGCAAGCTACCATATACCGAGTCTTGTATTACACACGAGATAGAATCAAATTACGTGATTTCATTTTAATTACGAAGTAAAACAATTTAGTTTCTTGTTGAAAAATTAAAAATTATCAGCTCATACTTGACGTAATTTTTTATATGAAGAAACGTCGAATATCAATTAATTACTGATGTTAGCATATTTAACATATATATTTACATTAATTATATTACTTGCAGTTTACGTCATTCGATCATATTTTATGCAGCACTGATTGAACATCAGTCGTTGAAATAAAGAATTAATTTAGTTATTTTAATTAATACAACTATTAATAAATAAATGAGAGAACGATAAAAAATCTCTTAGTATTATAAATCGCAGGCTAGGTCTCGTGGTTTACTGATATTCTCAAGAGCTTATCGCTCATTCCTCGCCATTTCCTGGAAGATTCGAGTAACGTTTTTTACTCACGGCCAAGTACCGGATCGTCTCCGCCTGCGTGTTTCTGGTTCTCTGTCACGATCCTCGAGCAAGTGTCCCGCTGCGCTATCGTTTTCGTCGCCGGTTACGATGCCCTTGCACTCAGCTAGGCATCTCCAGTTGAGCACTTCGCTCACGCTTCGTCTGCGCGGCTTTTCCTTCACCATTTCCATCATCCGCGAAACATCTCCTTTAATTTTACCACGCGCGTCCTACTTCTTGCGCCGCCACAATCGAGATCGTACGATTTTACTTCCGCATGACTGCGCGCATCAAGGTGCAGCCGAGCGTTTTTGCATTATTGCCCTTCCTTTGCCTAATGAATGTCTTCGCGTAAGCCGGCATTAGAAACTCCTTTCAAACAGTTCATACGTTGTTATCGATATATACGTACGCGATTACCTTCGGAACGGATCGATTTCCAAGTCACGATCGACTGCCGCTTCCAGATAATCGATCTCACATCCTCCCGCGACGCGTCACTTTCGAATGCATGGTTAAATTATACGCTTTCCTTTTTTCGCAATAATAATCGTTCCTCTTGACATTTGGGAATCATCTCTCGCGATGGATGGGCGTGCGATTCGTGCGTACGGCGAGGTAAACAGTGTGCCTGATCAATCAACCGTAGCATAATTCTCGGTAAGAATCGCGGTGGTATCGTCTTTACCTTACTTCTTGTATAACATGCAAATAGCGTATTCAAGGACATAACTATAGTTGCGATTCCGGCCGCACTTTATGCACATTGTACGTAACGTGGACTTTAGTAATGACTGCTTTGAGTTTTATTGCAATTTTTTAGCTCGCCTTGAACCTTGATCCCGTCGGATCTGCGTGTCGAAAAACTTTCGAAAGAATGTCTCACGGGGCTTCGTTCTTGTTTCGCATTAACGTGTGTTTGCGACCTACTTCCTTACACAACCGTGGAATTTCACTTGCCAATGGACGAGGTGGCCGATAATGAGTCTCACTGCTCGCGGACGTCACGTTCGATTTTTTTTTTATCTTATCTGGTTAGTAACAGTCGCAATGGCAGCGCGAAACTTTTGATTTGCAAAATTTATTCCCAATCATTCTGCAGGTCTGTTTAAAATGCAGCTTTTTGCGATATAATGTTTTTGTAGATACACAGCGTTATATGTCTACGAATGCAATCTTTCTGGATTTTTAAATATATTTTTTTGGTGTGTACAACACCGTTTGAAGAAGATGTCTGTTACATATTTTTTAAAATGTTTGACGACACTACGATGTCGAAATTCTAGTTTCGCAAAAATTACGAGTTTTAATTACGATTTTGGCTTCACCACTGACATCCGCATCTTTATTTCGGTCCCGAAATATATGAATACACGGCTGCACTGATTTTGAAGTTAATTTCTCTTCGATAATTCGTATAGAAGAACATCATATCGACGAGAAAAGTGATCTAGCATTGCTCGTTAATGGGAACGATGAAAACGAGGCCTCGAAATGTTGGCACACACAACGCGCAACAACTACGATCGACGACCGCTGAAGGTTCACTGAGACGCGATTTTACCGGCCGTAGCCGGCCGAGAGACAGTTAAGGCTTTCTAACCCGCGTCTCTTTCCCCACCATCACGTGCCCTCGTTGTCGTCACGCTCGTGATATTGAAAAATTTATGAAAGGGTCGCAGGAGTTCGAGCGATTTGCGATACATTATCAGTGCAGCTACACAAGATAATCGAAGATTAGTAAATATAATGCATATGCACTGTACGTGCAAACAAATTTTGTTATTTCTTATTATCTTCTTATTCATTTTTGTTATTTGAAAAATTAAAATTGTTAGATTATTTAGAATGTTTTTATAATCAATCGTTTTGTAAGAAGAGGACGGTCTCTCATATTTCCGTAATTATATTCATTCATTTTTCTGTAATTATATCTAATAAATTTTAATGAAGCTATTCATTTTTGACGAAATATATTCCCCCTTTGGCTATGATAATATCTTGTTGGCCGAGTTATTATCATAATCGCGGTCGAAAATCTTATATCTTTACTATATACATTTATATTGTACATTTCTGATCGATGAAAGCAATAATAGTCTAAATAAGCGCGGTGCGAATTCGATGTCTTAAGTATAAGCAGATGCTGAATTCCTAAAAATGTTTTTACCAAACTGACATGACTCACTTCTATTTATCTTCTTTCTAATACTGAAAAAAAGACACTTCTTCATTCGTCTCGGCTTGTTTTCATTGTGTCGTATAGCGTACTTTCTCAGTTATCTACTGTATGTTCAGCCATATTTCTTTTCAAACATGATAATATTGAATAATGTATGATGTTGTAGATACTTGTAACCATGGCGAGTTTTTACATCACATGACAGCGTATACCTAGTAGTTAACTGCCCCTACTTTCGCTAGCGCATTAATTCAGCTTCTAGTAATCCAAAACGAAGAGTCTCTGGAGAATAAAAAATCAAACGATCGTTTATCTTAATAGACAAGAGAGAAACCTAATGCGTCTTTCTTCAGATACCTTCAGCGTTGAAATCTAACAGAAGTCATTTCAATTATGCGGTTACCAAAACAATTTAAGAAATGGATGTATACTGATCTTTCTTAATGCTGATAATAATAGTCTTCAAAAGATTTGATACTAATTGCACTTTAATTATAATTTAGCAATCGCTTCGGAATAAGTATACATTTTTTAATTTCTTATGTGACAGACAAATGTTGAAACTTTTTCTAAGGTGATGTCACGTATATCTTCATAACGATTATAATTTTAAATATTAGTATATATATAATATATATATATAAGATCGGAAGAGCACACGT
>NW_012026917.1:417053-417860 GCF_000956235.1 Wasmannia auropunctata
TTAATAAATGATGAATTGAACATGTCAAATGCAGCATCTAATTTTTCGACATATTCTGATGTATGATCTTTAGCAGATGTTGGCAACTGTCCAAGAGAAATCATAGTATTAATAGCAGAAGCTACAGAAAAACTTAAAACCTGAGCAGCGTATTTTACTTTCATTCGCTGAAAATTATTGGGATAGATATGTGTGTCTGGATTTAGTTTAGGTACTAATCTGTTTATGTTTTCTTTGTCTATTTCATATAATTTTTGTATGTGTTGCCATGAGAGAATTTTATCTCCTGATGTAATAATATTATTTAACAAATTATTTCTGGCTGCTTTTATAAGATGTGGTGGATCAAAAAAATAAAATATTTTTTGCCCATCTACAATATAAAAAGGAGTTTCTTGAGTCACGCCTAATTTTTTAGCTGCTTTCATGTAATCTGTTCCCATATCTGTTACTTCAGCAACAACTTTTAAATTTATATTTTGAAGCTTTCTAACACATTCAATTGTAATTGTTCGTAACTCATTAGTATCCATAGTTGAATTAAGAAAAAAATAACCAAGAGGTTGTTTAAATTTATTTGTCAAACCTCTGACCATGATTATCGCTGCATTACATGCAGTTAAAAAACTTCTAGTATAACCTGTATCATGAAATCCAATCACTACATCTCTGTTAATCATATAATATAAACTTGCTTTTAATGACATTGTATCAATGCTGATACAACAATACTTATCTAATAATGATAAATTTTCAGTTTTAATCTTAAGCCTTTCAAATACAATATCATGTAAAGATCGGAAGAGC